>NC_034610.1:50055458-50120202 GCF_900095145.1 Mus pahari | reverse complement strand
TCCCTCCCTCCCTCCCTCCCTCCTCTTTCTCTTCTCTCTCTCTTTCTCTCTGTCTCTCTCTCTCTCTCATACACACACACACACATACATACACACATACATACAGATACACTAACACCTCTTGAGAAAACAGCGAAGACAAAATAGAGGAAAGAACATGTTTAAGTGATTGGAAAGCCTGAGGAGTGGATGACTTTTGCACAGCAAGTCTTTTCTAGAGTCATGAGGAAGAAAAAAACAAAACATTGCCTTTTCCTAAGAGCCAGCCTACTAAGGATGGGAGTCTTGAGAGTGTGATGGGACGACCTTGCCAGTCACGGCAATAATATTGTGTTTACGTGCACATACAGTAACAGTCTGTTGAAAAAAGTCTTCTAAAAAAGAGTGACCTAGTCAGATTGGCATCTTACAGAGGATTCATTTTATGTGTTAAGAAAATGTAGAACGAAAAGCAAAATGCCATCCGGGGTCTGCCAACAGGCGACGGCAGAAGTCCTGATGTTACAAATGCTTCTGACTCGCCTCCCCATGTTGGCAGAGGTGCTGGAAATACCAGTGGACTTAAGATTGGTTTAGATTTAGAGTAGTAATTAGTGGTGAAATGATGTGGATATTTATTGATTTCCATCTTTCATCATGATGGCCATGGTGGATGAGTAGCAACCTTCGAGCTAGAGAAAATGCAGGAGTCATGAGTTCAGGGAGTGTGTCGGGTAAGGTTTAGAGGAAATCCTCACCTTCCCTTTGTGTAGAGTTTTGATGTGTCTTGAAGATCTGAGAGGACCTGCCAGGCAAAATGAGGATAAACAGGTCTAAAGCTTAGAAACCTTTCTTGCCTTGAGCTGTGGTGAAGAGTTATTGACTCCAGAGATGTCTTGGAAGTATATGAATTTATTGGGAGGGAAGAATGAAATAAGAGTTCCCAAGGAACTCCGTCACTCATAGAAACAAAGTGTGACGTAAATGAAAGTGTCTTTTATTTTCACTCCTGTAGGTGTTTTAAGTTGGGGTAAACAGAAGGCATAACCAGATTTTCATGAGGGTTTCATCAATAGGGATAAGAAATAAAGGAGCAGACACTCTACTAAAGATCATATAATACCGCCTCTCCTGAGGGAGGTGTGTTCATCAGAGCATGAGTGAGTCCCATCTGATAGTTTTGCTTGAAGGCTATAACTGCAAGCATGCACTCCTGATATAGCATGTGGTATATAGAGGTTTTCCAGTTTTCATTTTGTAATTATTAACAGCAGAGATAGGCATCAAGTTCTTCTATTTATTTTCCTGTATTACAAAGACCTTTCCTGTGCTCTTGCCAGCTCGAGTCTCTCCATTTCAGCATTAGGGAGTTAAAGACCTGCCAATGAGAAATATGATTTGAAGGGTTGATTTTGGAGTAGGCAGACAAGAGAAGGTGTTGAGCAATTGTTCTGTTGGTACTGATGAAGCGGGGCTGGAAGGAGCCTGGATGAAGTTGATTCACCCGACTGCCACCTCCTCAATCTATACCTGGGTACCCTCCTCCTAGAACATTCCAGATAAAAGTCTCTACAAAGATAATTATTTTTTAACATACTGATTTTGAACACCATCTGGATGCGTATTCTGGATTCTCCTACAGGAAGCACATAATCAAACCCAAACAAAATGATGGGTGGATTCCATTTTTGCCAGGTGGCAGGTAGGGTCCATGCCTTCTGTAGGGACTGGAAATGCAAGCAGAGCAATGTTTGCAAGACAGCAGGATTTTTGGTAAGGGAAGGGAGCAGAGTATGGAGGGGACCTGTTTCTAGGGCAGTTCAACTTGAGATGAAAATGGGTTCAATGTAGTCACAAGGATATCTTGCTAAATTTGATTTTTTAAAAAACTTTATGAAGTATGTTATAATAAGTGCTTTGCCAAGCATAGCATAGTTAAAATTAATTTCACAAAGTATGTTGAGAAACTAGGAGAAACTGATGTACAAAAATCACCCTCTGAAACCACTGTCTTTAAACTAATATGATTTTCTGAATTTGGATTGCAATAATGGTTATTTTCTTGGGTATATCTAAATTATAGTCCCTGGCATATTGATAAAATAATTCTGCTTTGACTTAAAACATTGGTGTCCTTTCTTAAGAATGTACTAATGTCTTCTAAACTGAACCAAGTGTGTGAGAAGCCATTTGTGTTTATAATGCTTACCCTATTATGGTATCTATTATTTAGAGTTAAGACAGATAGCTCTCAGCTTTTCAATGGCAGTTCACATGATCATGTTTGCATTATTTCCCTTTTGATGATGAAAGAAAAAAAGCCTACTTTTCATCTTTTTCTATTAAAAGAAAAAAAAAAACCAGACTTAACATGACTTTTAAAATTAATTCCACAGAAGAACATGAACTACTTTTTGTTTGTTTATTTCTGATGGTTAAAACAAAACAACAACAACAACAAGAAGAATGGAGACCAAAGTAAGGCAGAGATCTTTGGAAATGTTCTTTTATTTTGGAAGGGCAGAGTTAAGTCACAGATTTGCAAGCCATGGAGACAGAAGTGGAATACATTGTCTCCTGGCTTCTTTGCTTCTGGCCAAGTAGATTTGACATTATTTTTCTCCTCGCTTGCAAGTGCTGTGTGTCTGGACAGCTATTAGTTCAAATTGAGCTCATTTTTTTCAATTCTATAAAACTCTTCATCTGCATTGTGGATGGAGAGCATTTAGCTACTTCCTGTGGTGCACAGCTGGAAGCCATTCTCTGCAACATTTTGTTTTCTTCCAATTTTGTTTTATACTAGTGTATTCCCACACACCCACATAGCTAGGATTTCAACAGACAAGTGTCTCTTTTACTTCCTTGACACATCTTAGAACATTTGCAATTGGCATGTTCTCTTTTTGTCTTTTAAACAACGAATCACTTGGAAACAGCCCTGCTTACACACATGAATATATTTAAAATGCTCTACAGACCCGGAAACTGAAATGAAAAATTAGAAACATTCAAACAGCCCCACTCTACACACTATTTTTTTTTCTCTTGGAAGGGGATAGGTGCTTGGCAACAACTCTGAGAAGAAACACTGGGTACCCAGACTACTATGACAAGAAGGGAGGAAATGACAGGAAAGAAGGAAGAGATCTGTCATGTGTTATTAATAATACACGACTGAACTTTGCAATTAAAATAAATATATTGAAAACAGTTGTTTCAGTGACTCAAGGATTTTTTTCCCAGCAAGCTACCAAATACCCCTGCATATCAGTTGTATGTATTAATGTGAATATTTCAACATATATTATGAAAACTAGCAAGACACATTCTTTGAAAAATCGAGTACATATATATACCTACAAATACACACATGCGCATACACACATATGTATATATTTTTCACACATGTATATGTCCATATAGGTGCTTTTGGTTGTTAATTGAAAAGTACATTATTGTGCTAATCATAAGTAATGAAGACAGCGACTCCAAAATATTTATTTAGTTCATTAACCTGGGAACAAAGATAAAATATCTCTGTAAGTATTAATAGCACATAGTATTAAATTGTCTTGAAAATATATACTAGATATATTGGACATTTTATAAATGACATTTAAAAAGAAGCTTGTTCACATTTACACAAAGATAACACAGGTAGAAAGTTCAATGGCTGAAAAGTAAAGAAATAAGATTTTCACTTTAAAATCCAATTGTAAAATAACCTGTGACTATGGATGAACATTGTATTATTGTTGTATCTTTTGGAAAATAATTGTGATTGGCAGTTGTGATTGGTGGTTGTGACTGGTGGTTGGGCTCTGACCGCAAATGCTCAGGTTACCAAGAAATCAGACTGTTGTGCTATAGGCAACAGGAAATTCACAGGTTTGTTTTATTTTGTTTTTTTTCCCTATAAATATCTAAATGAAGCACCTGTGCATATGTACTTCTCCATTTTTTTCATTTGTAATAGAAAGAAAAAATAGAAAGAATAGAAACAAAGAAAGTAGATATTGAAAAGGCAGGGATGGAGGAGAACCAACCACAATATAAGTTTCCTTTATTCTTCAATTAGTGAAAACGTCTCCTTCAGCTTTCTGCCATTTTGGCTAAATATCAAAACAATTCTATAGTTTTATCATTCCAAGACTCCAGGAAACATACGGGCTTTGTGGGTATGAGTCCTTTCCGGAAGGATTATTCAGGGCATGTTTTTATTCTCATCCAGTGTATTTTCATTTCAGTGGTAGTACCGTTAGATAGTGTTATCGATATATTCAGTCATGTTATAGACTAGACATCCATTGCACAGGATTAAAACATTGTGAGGCTTGTAATAAAATGTGCTAAGCCATGCCAAGAAGGAAAGAAATTCAGAGTAGCAAAATCAGGCAGCGCATCCTCAGAGTAAGGGATATTTGAGCTAGGTCACAGAGTTGAGTAGATGGGCATCTTATACAGATCTGTAGAAAGGACAAGTAGCTGTCCCACAGAGCGGTTTTTAAAGCACTCGGCTAGATCTGTAAACAGGAGCATGTCAGCCAACTTGCATCCATGAAGGTATACAGTCTGGTAATAATACATAACCAACCATTAAACTATGGTCACTATGCTGTATGTAGCAGGTCATTCACAAGTGCCTTAAAACAAGAAAGCAACAGAATTCTTTGGAAAGGTCACTTCAGTGACAATGGCAAAGTCACACAGAACAACTAGTTAGTCAGAATGGATGTTGCATAAGGATACAATGTACACAAGCTAGCAGAGAAGTGGCCCTTGACCCTGACTGTATGCGGTCAGGAAGTGGTAGCAGAATAGTCACTTGTGACTCAGCAGGGAAGGAGCAGGGAAGGACATCGCTCACTTAGATGAACAAGGATGAGATGGCAGGGCTTTGGAAATAAAATGAATTTTCAGGCATAAGACAGCACTCAGTCAGTTCAAAACTTACTGATCAAATAAAAGGTCCTAAGCTTGGATCCCCACCATCTACATCCACATCACATAGAGCATGTGCTCAAATCCAAGTGCTGGGAGGAGTTCTCTGGCCAACCAGTATGGAGAAGTCAATGAGCTGTAGATTTGGATAGAGATCCTGTCTCTTACAGGCAGGATATCAAGAGACTTGATGTTGACTTCAGACCTCCACATGCACACATGCATATGTTCACAAACACATGCAAATGCAGGCACCACATACACATGCATGCATGCACACACATGTGCGCGCACACACATACACACACCTCATTTCGTGCATGTATTTCATGAATATGTTGACTTTGAAACCTTTTCATTTTTGATATGTTTCATCTCAATTTGGAGTTTGAAGTAGCCCTTTCATAACTGAAAAGAAATGCAGTATCATATTCATCATTAATGGGAGTTAAGGATTGCTATCCTTCTTTGGGTTAAAATTACCCACAACAAACTCATAAGCCTTTCCTGAATATACCGATCATTCACACCAGGTAACAGTAAGTTTTTTTTTATTAGATATTTTCTTTATTTACATTTGAAATGCTATCCCGAAAGTTCCCTATACCCTCCCCCTGTCCCTGCTCCCCTACCCACCCACTCCCACTTCTTGGCCCTGGCCTTCCCCTGTGCTGGGTCATATGAAGTTTGCAAGACCAAGGGGCCTCTCTTCCCAATGATGGCCGATTAGGCCATCTTCTGCTACATATGCAGCTAGAGACACGAGCTCTGGGGGTACTGGTTAGTTCATATTGTTGTTGCACCTACAGGGTAGCAGCCCCCTTCAGCTCCTTGGGTACTTTCTCTAGCTCCTCCATTGGGGGCCCTGTGTTCCATCCAATAGCTGCCTGTGAGCATCCACTTAAGTTTTAACAGATACATATGCTTGTATAATACAAAGTATTGGCAGGCTTGTATAATACAAAATATTGAACATATTGCTATGTTCAGAGTTTTCCTTAAGGATCTCCCTAGTTGACCTGTGCCCCTAAAAGCAGCAATAATTTTCCCATTACATTTTCCCCAGAGATTCAGTGTGACTGTTTATATTAATGATCTTTTAATTTAATTTTATATATTAAATTTTTTTACTTAAAGTTTCTACTTTTATTCTGTTATACCACATGGTATAAATTTTATATTTATTAGTTAATTCTATTAATATGTGATTGATTTAAACTTTTCAGCTAATTGAATCATGTGTTTGTTATTTCAACTTTGATAACAATAATCTTCAATTTCTTGCCATTGTAAGCATTATGCATGTGTGCGTGTCCACGAGATTATATCAATTAAAATAGCTTAAATCCAGCTCTACATGCTCATTCCAGTATCTGCTTGATCTCAGCAGGGCTTCCTATGGAGATTTGTTTGAGTTAAATTTTATCATTTCTTTGTCTAGATTTTTTTCTTTTTTTTTTTTTTTTGTGCTCATTGGATTTTGTGAAAGATTCGTGGTAGAAACTCAGGATTCTGTTATGTTCTTGTGAAGAATAAGCACCCATCTTCTGTGTTGGTAGTTGTTAACTGCATTCAGATATCTAAATCAAATCTGTACCCTCTGTGTAGTCCTACTAACCTCCATTAGGGTGGTGCTCTTGGCATCCAACATGTGAGGAGTGTGTGACAGGTTTGGGGAAGTTTTCTTGTACTCCTCTCTGTGCTGGTATTTTCCTGCAGAGCAAGCAGTGTTATGGCCCCTCAGTTTTGCTCTTTGATCCTCCTGGGGAAGGAAACTGTGGGTTTTGGGAAATGATCCCATGTCATTTTCTCCTTGTGTGTACATACATGTGTCTTCTGCCTTTAATATTCACAGTTATTCAGATTTGACAGCAGCTCCCATGTCAACACACTGTCATGTATTTAGGGAATTTATAGCTTTCATTTGTGGAAGCATTAGTACATAGTCCAAACATATATGGAGGTGCCATGTTATAAACAAGCAAACAGTGTAAATATACCCACAAAACCGGTGACCTTGCAGTGGATTTTCTAAATATTTGCCATATGAGAGCAAAATTTTTAAACTAAATGTATCACTTTGTAAGTAGTATGCATATTATAGTTTTTCATATACATGATATATAAAAGGTAAATATTCATTTGGTTTACATAAGACTTGGGATCTTATGACTGTAAATCTAACTAAGTTTATATAGTTTAGAGTCTACTCAGAAAAACATCCATCATAGTTATATGAAATAATAACCTCTGAGTTTTATGTTGCTAAACTTACAGAATCTCAAACTGAATTGAACAACTCTTAAATCAATACTCTTAGAATGTTCATCAGCTATTTGTAGTTCACTTATATTCCTAATGGTTACACAATTTTAGCAAGTGACCCATATTCAATATGACAATGAATATCACTCTGGTGCTTTTGAGATGGAATGAATGGGAACTGCCTACTAGGTTTAGTATATAATGAAAACACATTTTTATCCATGATACGACATGCCAAGGATTCAATAACAGCTCAAATATCGACCAAGTCTTTGAATTGGTCATTACCAACTAATTGAGGGCTTTCCAAGACCAATACTCTGATTAAAAAAAAACACAGAAAATAGTGATAAAATTTGATAAAGCAGCTGCTCCCTGACCTTGAAGCAAAGCAATTATATTGTAAAGAGGTTAATTTTGCAATCAATAACTATGGTAGAAATCAATCAATGGGAGAGACGTGAAAGAGGCTAAATGTTAATTGTATTAATATCTTCAGTATAATGTCTAAATACCCTATGCAGCAATAGTGGAGTGATAACTAAGTTACATATTTCATGAAGTATATAAACTGTTAAGATTTTCAGAGGATCAGTGTCTGAATCTTCTTCAAGCAATCTGAGCTTTCAAGAGCTAAGTTCAAATGACATTATCTGTCTTAACTTTGTGTTACTCATCTTTGAACTGCACTTCTTTGCAAAAGTGCAACTACACAGTAGATGATTGGAAATTCACATTGTAAGAAACAGAATATAGTTTCTGGATCAATGTCACTTAGGTGTCAATAATCCTCTATGGCTCCACCTTTCTAATTCATTTTATCCATAAAGCCCTGTGGGGGAAATCCCATGGAATTCAATTTTCTGTATTATAAACCTAGAATACACACTAGTTTGTGTGGTCCTCTCTCTCTATTCCTGGTCCTTCTTTTATGATAGTTTTGGTCTTTGATAGCACAGGCCTGGTCACAAATTAAGTCCAATAGCATTGTACCACTTGTGAGAAAATGTCTGTCAATACTAGCAAGACAAGACCAATGACATATGAAGTTCAAGACTTTATCTGTTAGGAAGAGACATATTGTTAAGGAAAAGAAAGAAATGACGGAATCAAATTCACAATGTTCTGAGGAAGTTTTAGACATGTGCCAGCAGGCCAGAGGTTCTATAAACAAAACAGACAAACAAACAAACAAACTTGCTTTCCTGGAAGATGTTAGCAGAGCTTCCCTACCGAGCCTCATGTTATTACTCAGAAAGAAAGATCTAGCTCTCTCCCAAACAGAAAGCCAATCATATGTTTTTTACTTCTTATTCTATCATTTAATACTTTAAATCTTTGAAGAGGAAAGGAATGAGAAAAACAAGTTGTCAGCAAGGACAGCCATGTAATGATCGGCTTTGAAGAATCACTGTGTGTATTTTGTGTGTGTCCGTGTATCAATGTCCATGACACATAGCTATCCAAAGACATTCCCTTATGTGCTAAGACAAAGACTGGTCCAAATAATCTTATGGTTTCCCAAAAACCAAAAGATTGTCAAGAGTCCAGCCCAGATACCATTTTCTCTGGCTGGTGCACTTGTTCTTTCCTATAAGCTTCAGTCTCTACCACGCGTTCATTTATACTTCCTTGCCTCATAAATCTCATCTTAGTAGTTCTCAAGTGTTTGGATATATGGCTTAGTGCATGCTCAAAATATCTCTGAAAGAATAATTGGACAGTACCACAAAGTAGTACAGAATGGTGGAGGCGAAAGACACCTAATAACCTTAATTATTTCATCATATATAATTTACTAAATGAGGGAATAAAATGTCAAAGATGTAGAAGTAGTTCCCTGGAGACAAATTATTTAAAATTTGCAACTTCATAACTTCACAAACTGGTAAGACTTATTTCCAGTAACATTTGGCATGAAAAAAAAAGACAAAAATGAAAAATACGTGTGCCTGTTTTATTCGGTATTTGCTTTTTATAAAACATTCTATAATTTTTCATGAAGCAAATATAATATTTTTGTGACTGGCAAATATTTCTCTGAATAGTGGTCACAATAAACTGCCAATGTCACATGGATAGAACGGTTCATTGTGTGAAGACCAGAGGATGTTGAAATGAACAACTTCAACAGAAAGAATGGTTGAGCTACTGAGTAGGATTGCATAAAAGAAGTTAATTTTAAATACTAGAAAATGAGGGAAAGTTGTAAGTGTCAGATAAGGAAGATTAAGACAAGAATATTAGGGAGTGCAGTTCATTGGAGGATGGGAGACAGGGCATTTATAGACTGGAGAGTGGGGACAAAAGGAGCAAGGATATTGCTTACATATAACAATTTGTGAGTGATATCTGAAAGCTGAGATATCACTTGGGTTGTACTAATCTACATCTTCAAGTTTTGAAGCTACTTTCAGTAAAGATTAGAATATTTAAAACTACTTTCTGTTTTATGTTATTCTTCTGATCTAAAGGAAAATTCAATAATTAAACAAAAACCCTTATGAGTACAATGAAACCTCAGCACTCTTTCTGATTTTTCTCTTAAAAAAAAAAATCTCTCAGTGCAATTCTAAGGTGAACGAAGGCTACAAATGAACACAGAATGGCAAAACCTACATTTTCCATCTCACTGTGGGCAGTGATAATAGGCTAGACTCTGGGATGAGAAGCCGGCTGCTTGCTAGCTGCCTCCCAAGCAAGTTGTTTAGCAGCTTAATAAAGAGAAGATAAAGCAGCACACAGATCACATGACTGCTTTGTGGCACAAATTAGCCCACAAAGATTAAAAGCACAAGAAAAATGGCAGATGTGGACATGTTATGGCATGTTGTGGCTATTAACATAGGTAACTGGTTCAGACTAATGTTTGAGTCAAGACGTCACCTCTCCATCTTGCAGATATGCCGAGTCTCAACTATGTCTTCACCATGTGTCAATGCCTAAAATTAAAGCATAAAGCATTATGCTTTGAATCCAAGGGTCTCATTAAAACACCATACATAAAATATAGTTACAAAGGACTTTTTGTCAACAGCCAAAATGATAGAGACTTAGCTGGTACATTTACAGAGATAAGAGAGCTTGAGTGATTAGAACTTTCTGTGTACAACTCAAGTTTTTGACATCTCAATGGCGTCTCTTCCATGATGAGGTTTCAGCTAAACAAGGGCTTTTGATGACCAGTTTTATTGCACTATTTTTGAAAGAAGTACCACAGAATGCAAATTGTAGAGAGCAGAAGAGGCATCACCTATGAGGAAGTGAAGAACCTCCACTAGGTTCTCAGTGCAAACGAGAGACCGCTCCACCTAAGTCACATCTTTCCATTTGATCCAAAGCAGCAATTTCTAGCCTATGACCACTAAGTACTATGATTAAGTTTTGATGAAATAGGAACCAATAACAAGGAGTTTTCTCCAGTCTACATAGGAAGGTGTTGTAGCAGCAATCTATACTAAGTGGTAAGTGTGGCATACTTGGACCATGAAAAAGATAGGGACATAGTTGTATAGAAGCTACACATGTCATAGCTTACTGCTGGGTATTAGATGACATGGCATACAGAAGATTCTGATAGAATAATGGTTTGAATAACTATTTAAATTAAATACTAGAGGCTAAATGTTAAGAGGACATCTTAAAACCCAGGAAGTATTTTAAAAAGTTCTTTTAATAGAGTACTTTCAATGATGTAGTATACTGACATACCCTTAGTATTTAGTGACTAATTATTTCCTTTTGGATTGATTTAATTCTCTGAAAAATGTCAGTTAAGTTGTACTTTAAAATATAGCAAAAAAAAAAAAAAAAAAAAAAAATTGTCTGACCCACCTATATTTGTCACCCATTCACAAGTTTATTTCGTGCTGTCCGGAGTCTAGAATCGAATGCACTCATCAAGACCAATGCTACATGTGGGGAAAAAGGACCAGAGATGTACTGCAAGTTGGTGGAACATGTCCCCGGGCAGCCTGTGAGGAACCCCCAGTGCCGGATCTGCAATCAGAACAGCAGCAATCCATACCGTATGTATTGTATACGTTTTTGTATGGCACTGGATGGAATTAATGATAAGAAAGGAAAAAAAAAAAAGACAATGAGGCTAAATTGTATTAAGTTCAAAGGATTCATGAGCCAAAAAATTACAGATTTTTTTTTACTATCAGTGCTTTATGAATCCTCTTGTCATTTTATAAACATTTAGCATTAGTGTCCCATATATATCCAAAGTTCAGTAATAGAAGAGAGCTCAATTGTTGAAGTTCTAAGGCAGTTTTTAGACTCCCTGGCCACAGAATGCTATCTGGGAATTTGGTGATTCGTGTGAGACCTGGTTGTTCATTGGTTAATTATTTTCTAGGTACCATTTTTCAGACCCAGTTTAAAAAAAAAAATGTATGTTCCAGA
This sequence comes from Mus pahari, assembly GCF_900095145.1. Taxonomy (NCBI): domain Eukaryota; kingdom Metazoa; phylum Chordata; class Mammalia; order Rodentia; family Muridae; genus Mus; species Mus pahari. The sequence continues at coordinate 50,108,607 of NC_034610.1, read as the reverse complement.
CTTCAACTAGTAAGCCAAGGGTCAATCAACACAGGTCCTGAAATAAGAGAAGAGGGTCATAAATTCAGGGTCAATGTAAGAGATCTCTTGCCAATAAAACCATTATGAAGTGGAAACTTCAGTCAAGAAGGAACTAAAGAGTTTAATAATTACAGAGAAGAAGAGAAGAGAGAGGTGACAAGGAAAAAAAATCAGAATAAGACAGAAAAGCTTCCTTCTATGAAAGATGTTATAAGGAGTTAAGAATGACAAGATCTGAAGTTTTCAGAGGGCAGAGTCTCCACATCTGTGGAGTGGAGAAGCTGTAAACAGTTTAGAAAGTGTCTCCAAACCAATGGACAAGTAACTGAGAACAGGTACCTCCCAAGCGGCTTGATTGACCTCTGTGAATCAGATATCTATTTCACAGATTAAGAACATGTACTATGATCAATACTGAAGCATAAAGTAATATTATAAATATTCCTTGTCATAGAGAAATTGAGGAAATGCGGGAAAAACAAAATGTGAGTCAAGCACTAAGAACAGGCCAACAAGACCTACATTCAGGGAGAGTCATGTGTAGACAGTGGCTGTACCAGTTAGTAAGACGAATTTTATTATCAAAATAAGTGACATACAATCCCTGAAGATATTATACAACATAGCAAAAAATGAAATTTATCTAATAAATTTAGATATGGAGACTGACTTAGAGATATGGTTTTAAAAATATAATTATTTCTTCTTCGTCTTCGTCTTTGTCTTCGTCTTCTTCTTCTATTTATTTGTTTATTTATTTATTTATTTATTTACTTATTTATTTGGTTTTTCAAGACAGGGTTTCTCTGTATAGTCCTGGCTGTCCTGGAGCTCACTTTGTAGACCAGGCTGGCCTCGAACTCAGAAATCTGCCTGCCTCTGCCTCCCAAGTGCTGGGATTAAAGGCGTGCACCACCACCGCCCAGCCATGGTTTAGAAAATATGTCTGCATCTGTATTGATTATCTAGAAAAGAGGTTAGTAGAGTAAATATTGTGTTTGGGGCCTCTTGCATTTTAGGGGAAGATGCTTATGTTTTGTCAAAGACATACCAAGTTTTTGACATCAAAGCCAGAACTGATTCTTTCAATGAAGCAAGGTGCATGGGAGGAGTGGTGCAAGCTTCTCTGCTTGCTCATCTGACATTTAAATAGTTGTCACAGATTGGATCTACTTGGTGTTCCTTTTCAGTGTGGGCAGCTTCATTGCACTTCAAAATCAATTTTGATATAGTAAACTCAGAAAGAATAAACTCTGACAGGAATAAAAATTTTGGCAATAAATTATATGAATATGCTTGAGTAAAGGTTGCAGCAACAGATGATAAATTTCCACAAATTCAGGGACCTTCTAGAATGAATCTGCAATGCCCACATTGATCATGTGAAGAAAGTGAAAGGTGAACTCTCTGGCTGCTAGTAGTGTGTGCTTCTTAATTAAAGCACAAACAATTTGAGAAGACTGCCTTATGACACCACAGACAATTTTCAGATGTAGTTGCTTCTTGCTTTGACTTGTACAGTTTATTCTGTTTGAGGCTAATGATGTTTCTACTTTTTAAAAAATATGGGAACTCTGCCAAGAATGAATCAGTGTATGCAAATTATAATTATTTAAGTGAAAGCTATAGTTAATCGTTAATAAGTATTCCCATCTTTTTCCTGGCTAACTCTCATATCAATTTGACCTTAGGTAGTAGATATCAGGATTCCCATTTAAATGGCTTTTCTGCAAACATATGAATTCTGTGTGGAAATGTATTTGCATGTGTGCTTTACTTCCACACATGAGAACAACAATGACCAAAAACATAAAACAAAAAACAAAACAAAAAACCTCGAAAAACAAAAACAAAAACAGTAAGGAAGATGTTGTAGGAATATTATCTATCTATCTATCTATCTGTCATCTATCTGTCTCTATCTATCTATCTATCTATCTATCTATCTATTATCTATCTTATCTATCTATCATCTATATATTTAGCTATTTGTAAGGTCAAGGCCAATATCCTTCATGAATTGCTCCCAACATGCTGATTTTTGCATTCACTCACACTACCAGAGACATTTTTTGATATTCAGTTATGTTCCTGGTATTTGTCCTTCTTATAAAGGGATGTTATACCTGGCTTCAATAGAATCCAAATGGAACTGACTATTAAATTATGAATCAGATTTCTTTTTATTAATGAGATAGGATGCCTCATCACATTGGCTTGTTGATATGCTAAGACTCGATACAAAGTCAAGTCCAAGGAACATGGTATTTCCATTGAAAAATTACCAGGGGCAATGTTATTTTTCATTCTGTCCTATATTAACATAGCCAGATTAAAACATGAACATCAGACTTTGGCTAAGTTTATGTTTATAGCTGAAGATTATAAAGAAGTCTAAATAAACAAAGCTAACATAGAAATTTTCATTAGTTAAAAAATGTCAAGTTTAATCAACATTCTTTCATGTATGTGTTCATGTGTATGAGTACACAGATGTGTGCTGTGTGTGTCCTCTTTCATGAGAAATGGACAGAGGATAACCTTAAGTGTTGATACCTGGAAACTGCTCACCTTTGACATTAAGGTATGGCCTATCATTTTTTTTTCTCCTGGAGCTTGCCAAATATGCTATATTGGCAGCTCAGGAAAACCCAAAGATTCTACAGGAAAAATTTCTAATAGTCAAAATCTAACAGGGTTCTGAGATGTAGAGATAATCCTTTCACAGCTCTGAGAAAACACACACACACACACACACACACACATACACACACACCACTGCTTTCTTGGGATTACCCTGTTCACAAAATAAGCACTTTATTGACTAAACTTACTTACTTTCGTTCGTTCGTTCGTTTGTTTTCGTTTTTGAAGACAGGGTTTCTCTGTGTAGCCCTGGTTGTCCTGGAACTCATTCTGTAGACCAGGCTGGCCTTGATCTCAGATATCTGCCTGCCTCTGCCTCCCGAGTGCTGGGACTAAAGGCATGTGTCACCACTGCCTGGCTATTTCTTTCTTTTAGAGATAAGTTTTAGATTACTATCAAATTTTTGTGTGTGAAGACAATAGTTTTCATTTTTATCTTCAATTTTATCAAGTAGAACATGTCTGTAAGATTCATAAGAATATGAATCTCAACAGGCTTATAATTTATTCTAGTATCATATAAACATGTTCCTCATGGGGTAGCCTCTGAAGAAAGGGATCCCCCTCAAATATTTTAATTGATCAGTGGCTAACAAGGTCAATAAATGAGCATCCTATTGTCTTCCTAAGAGTACCAAGGATAATTTTGGCTAATTTTTTTTTAATTTGACATTACTTTTGAAGCTAATCATAGGTTTCTAAATGTCAATTTATGAATGAATTTTGAATTCATGGTTATATCAGATGAAGGGTAATCAGACTCAAGATTACTGTTACTACTGTTACTTACAAAATTCTGAGGGTAGAATATTAACTCCTAAATCTCATATGTGCATATTGGTTTTTCTATTTTAATTTTCTCCTGGAAGTCAAGGATCTGGCAAATGCTACTGTGAGTGGAGCATTGCCATCTCCATTTTAGGGATAAAATGGAGTTTAAGTGATTAGTCCATGGCCAGTTAACTGCTAAATGGGGGGGGGGGGCAAGAAACAGCTAGCATCTTGCATGCTTGCTCTTTTGAGTCTTGTGGTCTTTCATTTCACATCCTTAGACAAAATACATGTCCTGCCTCCTATATTATGTTTGCAAATTGGAGGGTAGGATAAGGCTAGTTTTCCTCATGGTGACAAAAATTATGTCAGGGTTCTCTATAACAGGTCTAGTAAAATGAATATATATTAAAGCTATTTTCTAGTAAAATGAATATATATTAAAGCTATTTTCACAAGGGGGAAGGTGAGAAGCCAGTAGCTGCTCAGTTAACCATCCCAACCTGCTGCTGGAGTGCTGACAGGTTCTTGAAGAGCCACTGATCTTGTGTACATGTGGGGAGCCCAAAGATCTGGATTCTGTTGTCAGCAAATAAATGTAACACCAGTAGCATCAGAGGCATCAACAGAGTAGAAAGGCTTGCTAGTGAGATGCAAAACCAACAAGGCAGGAAACATAAACCATTTTCCTTGGACCTCTTTTTATCTGGTCTGCCACTGGTAAATGCCTCCATATTTCTGCCTAGGTATGTCAGCAGCTTGCTAATTGTCCCCAGATCCAGTTAGATTGAGAATCAAAATCAACCATTATACCATACCTCTGAATATTGTTTGAGACTATTAATTTGTACAAGTTCCCAGGCTGGTACTGCTGAACACATTTCTATCCAAAGGAAGAGGAGGATGGCATGCTAGCAAACACTCTCATGACACTTGAAGGACATTTCAGCCAGCAGATTTGTTAGCTTCCATGCGAGGTCTGAGGGACTTGAGGAATGCCAACGGCCACTACTCCGGGCATTCTCAGCCAGCTGTGGTCCATGTATACTTAGATGAGGAGAAAAGACCAAGAACCTGTGAAATACTGCCCAACCCGTGAACACTGCCCAAAATGTAACAAGGCTGTGGGACATGAAGATATTCCAACTCTGAGATATATGATCTGAATTCGCAGATAGGAGAATCTCAGAGCTCTGGGCTTTTAAGAAAGAAGAGACATATACTAAAAGACAGTCATGGATGAAGGAGTTTCTCACACATCCTTTCTGACTCCAGGCTCACTTTGAATCCCACAGGAGACTTTCTTCAAATCCATCCGGATTTGGTTTGTGTGGGAAAGCTTGTATTTGGTTGTTACACTGGAGTTTCATGTGCCAGTCTCCTGGCCAGTAAACGTTGACTAGATTTGTCTTCTGGAATTTGTGATACACAGCCAAGCAAATGCTGCATATGGGGTTTGGGGACTCGCCCAATATAGTTTTATATCATGATAGAAAGGTAACAAGTTAAAGATTTGTTAGGAAAAAAACATCATGGATAGAAAATGGTATCATTTTATAGTAAAGTCACATATATACATATATATAATGCCCAAGTCTCTGCAATGAAGAAAATGTATGAATAAACAATATTCAAGCACTTTTCCAACAGGAGAGTTATTCCTTATCGGATGATCAGTATGCTATTTGGATTTCTGTACTATTCCTTTGCATTTAGTTTCTGGAGGTATCTTTAAGGCTGCTGGTGGTCAGTGTTTAGTACCTTTTTTGGTAGCCCAGTCATGATGACGTCATTCCCTGCATGTTGTGTAGAATATGAAAACAGTGGTGGTTTGATGTCTAATAAGCCACGGGCTTGTTATACATCATTTGTTTTGCCTTTTCTTTGAAGAGACAGGTATAAACTCATCATCTGATCTTTTCTCCTCCTCCTCCTCCTGCTGCTGCCAATTCCATAGAGAGGCACCCGATCACGAATGCTATTGATGGCAAGAACACTTGGTGGCAGAGTCCCAGTATCAAGAATGGAGTGGAATACCACTATGTTACAATTACTCTGGATCTACAGCAGGTAAAGTATACCTCCTGTCACTTTCCACTTCTGAAATTCTACCTTGCATCTGCCATTTGTCTAGTTAGCAATTTTTAGATGAAGGGTGAATCGTAATGATTCTTATCACTATTATTTTCTTGATATTGTGACAAAGGGTCCTGATGTTTCACAGATAACCATTTATTGACGTTCGGCACTTATTTCTAAAGCACAACTCAAATTGACCTATGTGGGTGGTTTAGAAATGAATTAGAAGCTAAGTGTGAGTTACAAAGTTGGGAGTGATGCTGAAAATATGGATCAACAAAATTTTATGTGAAGGGAACATAACAGCACAGTTTAAAACCTGTAAAACAAAACTTTGATGCCACTCTGCTGATGGTGTGGCACTTAAAAGGCTCTTGGACAGCAAGGCTCTCGAGCAAATTGTTTCTTGTTCCTGAGAGTTGACCAAGCTGTGACAGTTGATTTTCAAATTAAGCTTTGACCACTAAATATGTAAAATTTATGTTAGAAGTCAAAGATTGTTTTGCATAAACCTGCATGCCTTCTGTTCTTAACTTTTTCATTTTTATTCACAATATTCACATCAGGCTGTGTTTAAAAACCAGGACTCATCCAGATTCCCAAATTGTTTAGGGTTACATATGGATTTGTGGTGGGATTTGAAAAGACATTTACGGGCTGGTGAGATGGCTCAGTGGTTAAGAGCACCGACTGCTCTTCCGAAGGTCCTGAGTTCAAATCCCAGCAACCACATGGTGGCTCACAACCACCCGTAATGAGATCTGACGCCCTCTTCTGGTGCGTCTGAAGATAGCTACAGTGTACTTATGTATAATAATAAATAAATCTTTAAAAAAAAAAAAAAAGAAAAAACATTTACATATTTTCCCTCGGAATATAGGACAGTATCATGGACCAGAGGTAAGGACAGGAGATATTGAACTTTGATAGTTTATTATTATGTCTATTTTACTTTCATATTCTTGCATCGTTAGAGAAAAATATCACCCAGCTGCCTCTCTTGTGTCAGTGTGGAGATAAACTAGTCAGAAAATAGGGGACATTGAAGATGTTTACTTACAGACTATACATTGAGGTCATAGTTATCATAGGATGCCATGGGGTGAGAAAATAACAGCTAACAGAATAGATAGAAACTAGACCCAAGAATTAAGCATCCCTTCAGTATGATCTTGATCCATCTTGGTAATGGCAACAGTGCACATTCCTAAGTTACAAATGGCTGCTCTCACAATGAGGAAGTTGGTAGGTCTCAAAGAAGAGCATCCTTTATCCCTCCCTGGACTCCTTGGCACCTAAGCCCCTGGGTAGCAGCAGGGTGCAAATGCTAGTGCCAAATGACCAGCTAACCTGTGTTTATTCCTATTAGCAGGGTATCAGCCTTGAGTTTAGTTCTTACTTCCTAGGAAGTCTCAGATCATTGTCTGGTCCTAAAGTGGCAAATGCCATCCTTGTAGTATGATTATTCTTTAGATTAGATAATCTGTGAATGAGTTTCCAAAATGGACTTTCTTTCTTTCTTTTTTTTTTTTTCTGGGTAAAGACGGTTTGGCCCTTTATTGATTTCAGCAGCCTTGTGACCATTAAAAATCAGTCTTTCCCATCAAGTGTAAGACTGCAGTCCATTGACTCAGGTCATTGCTGGTGATAGGGAATCAATAGATAGTGAAGGTTTACTGATCTTATTTACTCTCCACTTATTCCTTTAGATTGCACATGGATCAAGAAAGTCATTTAATAGTTGAAAAGCACAAAGACTTAGAAGAGTGAGTTAGACATTTTTGCAAAGCTTCTAGCAGGCAATGTTGTGGTTCACACCTGAGGAATTCAAACGCAAAATTAGAATGATCTCACTCCATCTAATACGATTCTGAAGAACCCGGCCTACAGCGCTCACTGGAGTTGCTGCTGTTTTCCATATATTTCAGTACATTGCTTGCACTCAAGGAGTAACAACCGACCGTCCTTCTGGCTTTTAGCAGGAGAATTTTACTAATACCTATGCTATGAAAGAGAGCTAGGTAGATCGCTCATTATATGACACATACCAGTATATATCTAGAATGATATAACTTCTGTCTTTTTACACATACCCCAAAAGGATACCTAGTCATCCAGTGTCATACTAGCTATTGTCTACTGAGTGTCCAAGCAATGATGTCATAAGGAATAGCCAAACATCATCACCAACTTTCATTGACTCAGTCAAACATTCATTACTTTTTATTCTTTTTTTGTTTTGTTTTGTTTTTGTTTTTGTTTTTGAGACATGGTTTCTCTGTGCAGTCTTGGCTGTCCTGGAACTCACTCTGTAGACCAGACTGGCCTCGAACTCAGAAATCTACCTGCCTCTGCCTCCCAAATGTTGGGATTACAGGCATGTGCCACCACGCCCGGCCTTATTTTTTATTCTTAATGTATACAATCTTGGCAAGTACTAGTGATTTTGTTTACATATTCTTGACTCTTCTGTGAGATGTTTTAATGAATTACTATTTTAAATATAAGGAGCAGTCATTGGAGTCGCTTGATCAAATCTTTACCAATTACACTTAGAAGATTCTTTAATGTTTTAGCATTTGAGATAAGCACTGGAAAAATAAAGACAATTTAGGGGGGAAAAAGCTCCTTATTTTATAAACAGATTGTTTTCAGACATTTATTACTAAGAGATGGTAACATTTCCCAGCTCTATTTACTCACAGCCTTTCTTGAGCAAATGATTTAATCACACTGTGCTTTACCACAGAGATTAGCAGAATAAATATTACATTGTGGCAAGAATATGGAATAGTGATTATAGCAGTATAACAACTAAATTCCATCTGGCAAGCATAGCTATTATTAGGATGTCGAATCTGCATAAACTCAAGTAGAAACTGAACTGTTCCGTTAGAGTATACAGAAAATCACACAGCGAGTTAGAAGAACATAATGAACACTCAAAGCACTCTTTACTCCACTTCAAGAAGCCGTGTGACTATGTCATAATTTTTTTTTAAATATCATTTTGTTATTTGTAATCTGGTTACTTCATTTATTGTCACCCTTAAATTGCTTAGGGAAAAATCTGATTAGTAACACACAGAAAAGCAAATTTGTAGTAGAAATTTTTGTTTGTCTTAAAAAAATCTTTACTATATTGGGGCTAGATAAATGTCTTGGTGGTTAAGAGTACTTAATGCTCTTGAAGAGGATTGAGGTTTTGTCCCCAGCATCCATGTTGGATGGCTTACAATTATTCATAACTTAAGTTTAAGAGAATCTGATACCCAGTTCCAGTTTCATTGAGGACTTGTACAGATATGTACACACTTCTTCCACATAGACATATACCCAGGAATAAAAAATTACAGTAAGTGTTTTTAGAATTAATTGCTTTATATTGAATTACTTGTTAATACTCTTTTGTATTCCCATGGCTCAAAGAAAAAAATTTAAACTTACAAATATTCAAAAATTAAACAAAACTCTTCCAAATAAGTAACAGTTTGAAAGGATAGTAAAAAAAAAATTAAGTCGTGAGGGGAGCATGTAGATACAACATATTAAAACTTAAGGGACAAAGCGGAAGCAGTTTTAAGAGCAACCTGAATACATACTCTGAAATGAAACAGAATCTCTATTTGCCTACTTCTGTTCTGCAAGGAATAAATAAACAAAAACCAAATCAATCTCAATTTAACAGAAATTGGGAAATAAAAAAGATCAAAGCAGAAATAATGAAATTGAAGTGATCAATAAAACTAGAATTAAAAACAAACACGAACAATGCTGGCAGAACAAAACGAGATTACAAAAAAAGAAAAGATTCACATGAGATCAGATAAAAGAGGACAGACTGCAACAGATACCACAGGTACAAGGGAGGTCCAAGATTATTGTGGACAACAATTATCTATATACCAATAAATTAAAAAAGTTTGGGAGATAGTAATGGTTTCTTAGACAGAGATAATCAATCTCCCAAGGCTAAGTCATGAAGAATTAGAAAACCCCAATAGTCCAGAAGAATAAGGAAATCACCTACTAATAAACATCCTCATGAAGGACCTAGATGGATCAGTGGACAAAGTTGTGTGCTATGAAGGTCGATTAGTCCTTAGAACTCACAAAGGGACAGAGGGAACTGAGTCTCACCAACTGTCCTCTGATCTTCACACTTGTGCTTGGGTACACAAATGTGTGTGTGTGTGTGTGTGTGCACACACGCACATTTGTACACACACACACACACACACATGCTTTTAAAGTCTTCTTTTGAAGAAAAGCTCAGTATCTGATGGATTGCTGAACTCTACCAAACATTTAAACAAATGATGCTTATCTTTCTCAAACCCTTTCCTAACATAGAAACCTTTTGTAGCACTCTGGAATGCTTTTGTATTATCATAATATACAGGATTGTATTGATATTAAATCTAGACCAAGACACTGAGCAAAAATTATAAGTCAACACCACTGATGAACCTAAAATTAAAAAGTGCTAGAAAGTTAGTTCAGTATCACTTTCAAAGAGTCATTCAGAATAACCACATGGAATCTACTTTTAAATAAGAACAACTCAACAAGTGCAAGTCCATCCTTGTGATATTACTTACTAACAGAATAAGGATAGAAACGTATGATTATCTCAATGGTATAGAAAATACATTGACAAAATCCAAACATTTTAGCTAAAATACTCTTAAAAGTGGCTGTCATAGGCATGAATGTCACCACAGTAAATTCCATATAAGACATATCCATGATTAACAACACTGTACTCAAGTAAGCAGATGAAGGAATTTCATACAAAGCAATAGTGTTATCACTTCTCTTCAGTATGAATTAGAAAGCCAGAGCAATTAGGCAAGAAAAATAAATACAACATCCATTTTAAAAAAAAAAATTGTAAATTTTCTTAGTTTACAAATTACTTCTTGTTATATACAGAAAACTGGAAGAACCCACCAAAATAGTTAGAACTAGGAAAAAAAAGAATAAAATCACAAATTACTCTGCATTGTCAATAAACTGTTTTTGAGAATATTACTTCATTGAATAAACCATGTAAAATGAAATATTTAGATACACACAAGGAAGGAAGTGAAGGAAGTGAACTTCTACTCTAAAAATCCATAAAACATGGATACAAAGAATTGAAGAAGATGAAAATAAACACCATCAAACTATTGTATCTTTATGTGGCAGAAGAAACAGTTAAATCCCCTGGCATCTTTTCTAAAAGTCTGCTAATAAGGGCTTCATCCTTATGATGTTCTATGGCTTCTGCAATTCCTGAAGAGTTTACCTTGCAAATTGGAAGAACACAAATATTACTTCCCAGAAATCATAAATGGTCTCACCAGTCGTCTTTCCAAACGTATTCCAAATGTCTGGTACCTTTCCACTGTCCATGTGATTCTATCATATTTAGAGCATTGATTAATAAAGTCTCCAATGATTGTAACCCTCTTTCTGTAATGGAGTTGGGAACCACAGGCTATATTCACTTGTTTATTTGAATTTGTTTTGTTGTGGATTGACATTTTGTTTTTCCAAGTGTTAAAAACATCAGGCGAAATACAGAGCCAAGAAAGACTGACATAACGCTGATGCAATACCATTGAAACATGTGTAGACATATTAACTTGTTTGTTTAATTAGCAACACAGATAGACTCAAGTCTAGCTCCATCATGTAAACACTACATATTTGTAGATATATACCTTATTGCAGCAAAGCTAACTGCCTGCTGAGGAAAAGTCTCTTGGAGTCACTGTGTAAATTAGATTACTTAATAAAAAATAGGAACAAAAGAACTTAGAGAAACAAGTTGTTTTTCAAAAGGCTGTGGGAAAGATCTGTTAACATTTTAAATCATTCCAACATTATGATGGGAAGCCTGAATAAGACATCCCAAAATAGATGAGAGCAGTTTTCACAGCTGTCTGATAGCTCACACACACAAAACATCTTTATTTCATCATTTTACTGGCTTCTTGTGTGTTTCCTCATGTTATTCTTAGAATTTATTTTTCTACTTCTTCTATCTTACTATACTTATACACACATGTCCTGGACTTGCTAATTTATATTATTATACATATATTGATTATAATTGCAAAATATATTTATGGATAAGGATAATTTGCTTTCATCAATATAGCTACACATTTTAGTTACAAGATGGAATATATGTTTTATTTCGTAAGTGGGACACGATTTTATGTTACCTTGCTTATAAAATATGAGGGAAAAAAAGCCAAGGAAGCCTAAAAGAAGGCTAGAGAAACATTAGGAGGTCTATGCTCCTACTTATCTGTCACTTCTCTACTAGTTCTTTCATCTTCATGGGATTTTCCCTTTTGTGCTTCTCTTGGGTCACATGAGAAGCAGATCTAACAATGTCAATACCTTATTGGTCTAAGGAATAGCCAATAGTATATAGGCAGCTGTCTCACATCTTGCTGCATGTCTACTTGATATTCAGTAAATAGTACTTTCTGGTCTTCTATATTGAAAATTTGTTGAGCAAAGAACAATTGGGCTAGTTGTGATGGGTATAATTTAGAGAAGCCAAACCAGAACTAGAGTAAGTTCAGAAACAGTTTAATCTCTGCTGTTTATGATAGCACACATTTTATGTCATATGAAAATTTAATCTATTCAAATTTACATAGATAGGACCTAAAAAATATCATTTTGTCATTGAAATAATAAACTTTTATAATTGTTTGCATTATATTTTGTTATAGCCTCCAGATTATTTGATTATAATCAAGAAATAACATACTAATTACTGCTTTGTCTTTATATAAACACTTTATGTAACTGATCTTACTTTGCCTCATTCTGTTATCATTTACATGTGCATTTTCTATTCTTTTATTAATTTAAACATTTTGCCACTTTTTGTTTCATCTGATAACAGTATATAATTCAGTTTCAAGGTTTTATTTTCTCTGAATATACGCTTTTTAATAAAAATATGTATTTCAAATATATATATATATATATATATGAATAAAATAATACAATGTCTTTACCATAAAACCCAGAAATGTTAAAATGTAGTAAAAAAAGTTGGTGAATAATTGCTAAATGTACAAATGGCCATGATGGATATTAAGATACTCTGCAACCTATATATCCTCCCCTGCTCTACCCGCCTCTTTACTTCCATTTATTAGATACTTTTTTATTGCTGTGATGAGGTGCTGTGGCCAAGGCAATTTACAGAATATTTAATTAAGGTCTAGCAGTTCCAGGGGGTTAGAGTCCTTGATAGTTGATCAGAAATCGCAGGTAGCTGAAGCAGCATTTGAGAGCTCACATTTGGAGCAACAAACAATAACACAAGAAAGTCCACTGGAATTGAATGTCGTTTCTTGGTACTGCAAAGCTCATCCCCAGGGACAAACTTTTTCCTCCAGTGTTACATCTACTAAGCCTTCCCAAAGCATATCTACCAACTAGGAACTACGCATTCAAATTCCCAAGAATATGGAACCATTTCATTAGATAGAACCACCACATTTCCTCCTAGCCACTCAAACTTTTATGGCCACATCATAATGCAAATTCCATTTAGTATAACTTCAGAAGTCTCATGAGTCTTTCATATTTTCATTAAAGGTACAAATAATATTTTTAGACTCAAAGCAATAATTGTAACCCTTAGTAAAGTCAAAAGTAAATTATGTGTTTCCAACATTCATAGAACAGAATATACATAGCCATTCAATAAGGTAAGATTGGAGTATCGTGAGAAGCACTGAACCAGTGTAAGACCACTATGCAGAGTAAACTTCAAATCTTGCAGTTCTGTCTCCAGTGTCATAGGCCCGAATTCTTAGTTGAGAGGCAGTATAGTACAGTAGAGTTCATGGCAGTTCAGTTTGTGGAGTTTAGAGGCAGGTTGCAGAGAAAACAAGTTAGATACAGGTAAAGGTAGAATGAGAAGCCAGGAGATGATAACAGATTGCCAGAGTCGGTTTGAGGCTAAGCAGAGCAATTCAGTAAGAAGCTGAGAGAAGCCAGTTTGAATTAGTCAGCTCAGAGAGGAGTTTGAGCCTGAACGACTGAGTTGAACTAGCCAGAGAAATGTTCAGAAAGAGCTAGACAGGATGAGCTTATTCAGCACTAAATCTTCAAGATGACAATTATATCAGGTGAATAAAAGTTACTTTTACAGTGATTACTAACATCACCAAGACAGAGTCAATATTAGGCTTTCTTGAAATCACCTCAACCAAAGAAATTAGTTCATTACTTTAAAATTTAGCCTTACACAGGTTCTTAGGAAAAGAACAGAAAGCAACTCTAGTCAAAATATCACAAGAACAAATGGTCTCTACTCCAGTTGCTAACATTGTTCATCTCTGAACTTTCTTGAAACTGGCTTTCACAGCCCTCATAATTCTGAGATCCTCCCAGAATGTCTCCATAATTTCCATTTATAGCATTTGACAGCTTTTCTAAGATAGAATTGTTCAATATTTCTAAACACACACACACACACACACACACACACACACACACACACAGAGTCATACCTGTTACAGCAATTAAAGATGTCTATTCATTGAATTAAAAATATAGCCACAGAGAAAAATTTGTAACCAAACTTATTCACTGATGAAGAGACCTGAGCACATTAGTGGTTGTTAGGAAAGAAAAGGAGTATGTTTGTTTAAATGGGATATTCCTTATATTCTAGGAAATTTGAGTATTTGGTCTCCAGTTTGACCTCTTTGGGGTGGCTTAGTATGTGTAGACCAGCTGGGAAAAGTGTGTGGAAGATATGTGGAAGAAGGCAACTGGGGAAGGATAGAAAACCCAACTGCATTTTGTGTTGAGGCTTAGCATCCTGTTCATGATTCAAGATGTGAGCTCTCAGCTATTGCTCCAGCTACCAGATTCCTACTTAATCATCAATAGACTCTGGATTTGTAAGCTCAAAACAGATTTTTTTTGCATAATTTGTCATGGTCATATATTATCACAGAAATAGAAAATAACTAACAAAAAGTTGGAACCATTTTTATATAAATTTAGTAAGTCAGCTTTTTTGAAACATTTATCCATTCCCCTTACACATACAAATATATTGATGTATAATTATGTTTCATATGCTATTTTTATTTTTCTATGTATAAAGCTTTTATACTATTTTCCCTGCCCATTACAGTATGTGTAACATAGGTAACTCATTGAGAACATTGCTAATATATGTTATTTCATCAGTCTTTTCAAATAACTGTTTTGATTTTAATCTATTATCAAGTCACTATGTTATTTTGAATTTTTCTCTTATATGAAATGGATAGATAGGTTACTTATGTTTCAGTCTCTCTTGTTTCCTAGCATATTTATATAAGGCAACATATTTGCCTCTACATAGCTTTAACTGTTCAATAATTCTGACATTGAATTTTTTACTATCATTCATTTGAAAACATTTTAAAGTTTCCATTGTAATTTTTTTCTGTTTTGATGACTTTTTCAGAGAGCTTTATTTTTTTTATACTTTTTATTGGTTATTTTATTTATTTGCATTTCAAATATTGTCCCCCTTCCTGATTTCCCCTCTGCAACTCCCATCCCATCTCCCCTCCCTTTGCCTCTATGATGGTGCTCTACCACCTACCAGCCCACTCCTGCCTCACCAGGCTAGCATTCCCTTATGCTGAGGCATCAGACCTCTACAGGATCAAGGGCAATCCTCTGCTACATATGCGGCTGGAGCTATGGTTCGCTCCCTGTGTACTCTTTGGTTGGTGGTTTAGTCCCTGGGAGCTCTGAGAAATCTGGTTAGTTGATATTGTTGTTCTTCCTATGGGGTTGAATGCCCCTTCAGCTCCTTTAGGCCTTCCTCTAACTCTTCCATTGGAGTCCCTGGGCTCAGTCTGATGATTGGCTGTGAGTATCTCCATCTGTATTGGTCAGGTGCCTCTCAGGGAACATCTCTACCAGGCTCCATTCAGCAAGTGCTTCTTGGCATCAACAATAGTGTCTGGGTTTGGTGTCTGCAGATGGGATGGATCCCTAGGTGGGGCAGTCTCTGGCTAGCTTCTACTTAAGTCTGTTCCATTTTTTTTTTGTCTGTGCATTTCCTTTAGAAAGGAACTATTCTGGGTTAAAATATTTGAGATGGGTGGGTGGCTTTATATCTAAATTACAGGTTGTTTTCTGTCTTTTGAAATTTTTTCACACTTAATTCCACTGTAGTCAGTATACGTTTGGTTCTTTGAGGCCCAGCTCTTTTGAAATGTGTTTCTTTCAACTGTCATGACCATTTGTACTCTAGGGCTTGCAGATTCAGCTTCTGTTGGCAGCCATATTACATATACATCAGTGAACTGTGTATGTTCTTGTTTCTATTTGAAAATAATAATGGCAGAGACGAACAGACTGAGGCTGGAGCCTTATCAGCACATTTTAGCATCACTATTAGCAATACTTCTCTGACTTGTCTTTAACTGCAGTCACTAGCCTCTTTTCTGTAGCTGTTTCTGTCGCATAGATCCTCTCAGTCTCTCTGGTGTCTTCGTGTATCATAGATTAGTCCCTTAAACCAGACATTTATTTCATTTATACTGAATGTTACAGCAGACATTCAGATTCATGTCCCTATAGTCTCATCTGTAGTCTGTTCATGTTATTTCATGCTAATGTTTTATTTAGGACTTTCCTTCTTTGGGGAAAATGTAAAAATTTTCTCTGTTTAATCAAACGACGTATCCTTTGTATTCCCAGTATCTTCATTTCTCTGCCTTCCTTGCACTGGGGTAGCGGTTTGTAGCATGATGTCACATGTGCTAGGTGTGTGAATTCAAGTTTCCATACTCACATCACAAATTCAATATCTACTGGGACATCCCTCCAGCTTCTCATTTTTTTTTTTCTGTTTACTAAGGAAAGTATATTTGCAAGAAAATTCTGTGATTTCACTTTTTTTCTTATTCTTTGATGTGTTTATTTTTGATGCTTGTTTTTCCATTAAATACGGAATTTTTGGTGGGAAGTTGTTTTTTTTCTAACATCTTGAAAATGCCATAGTATTATTTCCTGACTTTCAGTATTTCTGTTCTGAATTCAGAAATAGATACTGCTGTTGCTGTCTTTGAAATGCTTGACTTCCCTTGTCGTTTTCGTGCTATTACGTTATCTGCAGTGTGCAGGAGATTATTTTTAAGTATCTAGGAGTCATTTTTAAATTTTAATTATTTCTTCTCTTATATACATTTGTGCATCATATGTGTTCAGATGTGCATATGGTGGCCAACGAGCAAAGATCAGAGGATAACGTCACGGAGTCCCTTCTTTTCTTCTAACTTTGTGTAGGTTCCGAGGGTTGAACTCAGGTTGCTAGACTTATACTTTAAATGCCTCTAGTCACTGAATCAGCATGTTCAATTGCCCAGGATGATTTTGATTTTGTTTTATAATTTTGTTTTATAAAAAAAAAATCCTGAAATTCAAAAACTTCTAGAATGTTAGGTAATATTTTTCATTAATTTTGGAAAATTCCAAGAGATTATTTTTCTCAAATATAATTTCTCTCTATTCTCAGTGACATGCCAGTTATATATACATTAGGGTGATGATGGCAAGAACACTTGGTGGCAGAGTCCCAGTATCAAGAATGGAGTGGAATACCATTAAGCTGATCCCTGATCTATCTATAATCTCAGTACCTAGAGGGTTGAAGGAGACTGATTATGCATTTACTGTTAGGTTAGGATATAAATGATTATGAGGACAGGACAGGTTACAAACTAACATCCTGTCTCAAAAAAAAATTATCAATAACATTCCTGAAAGTTCTATACTGTGGAGGGTAATGGTTGGTGTTAGTGGTCCTGATGGAAGGTCTGGGCATGAAGGACACAGGGCCTTTTGCTTTCCATAATTTTACAGTCACTGTTACAGGATGGAAAATTAATAAACATTTAGAACAGTGATAGTGTCAAGTACAAAAATAAATGAAGCATTAGGACCTTATAAGGTCTTACAGGGAATACCTTCATTTGTACATTCTATGTATGCAATCTGGAACAGGTATTATTGGAGCCGAGGATTTAGTAACAGGAAGTACTAAACTTCAAAAAGTCTGAGTATATTCGTCTCCAGCAAAATGAAATAGTAAGATGGCCAATGTTCTTGAAACACAGAGATCAAAAGAGAAGGTGAGGTGAGGTGATGTTGAGGAAATAGCTCTGTCTGCTTAGCCACTGCAGGAAGCAATCGGTCACCAGAAGGACTTTAGATTTTTCTCTGAGAATAATGAGCCACCTACCATTGAGATTTGAACAGGAAATAACCCAGTTTCCTTTATTTTGTTAGCATCACTGTGGGAGAGGGAATGGCCAACTGAAAGGCAGTTAGACCATGCTGTTTCCAGGTGACAAGCTGACTTCAGGGAGAGGGCAGTGGCAGAGCGGAAGAGTGCTGGTCTGGAATTTATGATGGAAGTTGATGTGACTAGATTTAATGGTGGAAGAATCCGGAGGGAGGCCAGCATGTTGGCCCTGCAGGTTCTGGCCCAAGGAGTGTGCCTTCCTATGATGATAATATTACAGACGGGGAATCAAGTTGTGTTATATATTGGTGGTAATTACGATTTGTGGTTAACTTGTTATACTTGAAACATACATCCATTGCAGATGTGGAAATATGAGAGAACCTCAATTGAGGGTTGAGGAGCCTCAATTTGGGAGATAGTGGAGTGACAGTGCAAGCTCGGAGATCATGGGTCCGGGGATGCTTCTAACACGTTCTCTACTATCACCTAGAGGGAAGTGGAGAGTTAAAAGGAAGGTCAGATTTATTAAAGGGCATCCCAGAATTATAGGTGACAGGTAACTAGGTCAAGAGGGAACTGAAGTATTGGGAAAGATGAGCCAACTACTTGGGTACCAGAAATATCAGAGTGCGGGGAGTGGGGGAAGAGGGAGCGCGTAGCAACCCCACACCATCTAGATTTCAATAAGTAACATACCTAGGTTCTTTTTGTTGTGTATTTTATTTTTTGAGAATCTTTAATAAATGTCAACTGACTACAAACAGTGAGATGTAATTTGGAACCTTTTATAACACAGTACAATCTACCAGTGACTAGTTTAATTTTTTTAAATACACAAATGTTTACACTGTGATTTTTCAATTAAGGAAATAGCCAATGAAGTTGTTCAGAATAAAGGTTATAATATCTCTGTTTATTAGCCAGGTTGTATCTAAATATACAAAATAATATAGGACTTTGTCAAAATATCTCACTTTTGTTTGTTTTTACAAATATTTTAATGTGGCTTTCCTGCCAAGTTAATTGCGGGAAGCTGATTTTAGATAAATCTCAAATTAGTGGAAACGATGAACACGAATTAAGGAAATTTGGCACCAGTCAGGAAATGAGTGCGATCCTTCCAGAGTCTCAAGCTTCTAGGCAGTGAGTCATCATCATTCTGACAGAAGAAGTCAGATTCAGGGGCTAGAGACGGCTTGGGAGGCAAGGTGCTTGACTTCAGTTATGAGTTTTCTCCCAAGCCCATCCAGGAGGCTTCTGTCTGTAATCTATGCACATAGGAGGTGGAAACATGCAGATTTTGAAGCTTTCAGCAAACAGCAGATTCAGTGAGAGACCCTGTCTTAAAAACAAGATGAAGAGAGACTAGGAAAAACACTGAATGCAGATCTCTGTTCTCCACATGCATGCACACAAATGTATGTATGTCCTCACACACAGTTTTACACATACAAACATACACATGTGCATGGTATACACACAGAGACATGCACACTTATATATAGCCACATATACTCAAATATATACACACAGACACACANACACACACATACATGAGCACACACACAGACATACTCACTCTTACACACACACATATAGACACACAGATACACACACATACCACACATATAAATACACAGACATGCACACAGACATATATATTCACAACACACATAGGCACCACATATATACACACTATGCACACATGTACAAATATGCACACATGTACAGATATGCACCCACACAGACACACATGCATATTCACAGAGACTCACAGACACATGCAGACACAAAGATACATATGCATACCACACACACACACACCATACAGTCAGGTTCAACATAGAGGCCAGTAGGAATACTCTTCAACACACAGCTAAATTATTTGTGAAGCTGTCAGTGTTCCTAGTATTTATTCATTCCAGGTTAAAAACCTTTCAGTAATGAGTTCAAATGTAAGATTTTTTTCAAGTAAAATATTAAATACAAGTTTCAAACTTTACCTTATGGTCACCTCTAATGATAATCCTTTCAAGAAACTCAAATTACAAATATTTATACATATCAATATGAAAATTAGTGTATTAATTTAGGGATTCTGGAAGAAGTACTTATAAAGCAAATTAAGAAATTAAGATATGGAATATGAAAATGATTGTTACTTCCCCAGTAACTTTAGACATTGCTTAAGAAAATTAGGATAGTGACAACATATTTCAGTCAGTTCTTAAAACAATAAGTTAGTTAATTTTAATATAGTTCAAATAGTTAGATTTTACATTTCAAAATAGATTACATCTTGACATTATTATTAATGTAAATCTTCCAGGCCACCTTGCTACCATTTTGCATATGTGTCTATACACAAATGAACATGTGTTGAGACAGAACATGACCTGTGAAGCAATTGTCCTCTATTTGTCTTTATACTAGAAAATACTGCGTGACACATACTACTTTTTTTCTAACTTCCATCGCGTTGTTGTGATAAAATACCTTGACAAAAATGCAATTTAAGAAAGAAAAGATGTATGTGGTTTACATCCTAGGTTGTAAAAATTCATAGCCAAACGTATATATATGAATGAATACATACAGGTCTCTTTGCATGTTTTCTTTAGTTTTATACGGTCAAGGACTTCAGACTAGCAAGCTGTGACACTCACTATGCGATGGGTCCTCTCTTATCTATTAATAGTAGTAATCACATTATGCCCATAGATGAACCACGTGTACACAGTTGCTCATTATGATTCTCTTCCTGATTCTAGGTCACATTGACAACTGAAGCTCACTAATCATATGAAACCATATAAACTTTTCTCATTCAGGAGACTCATGGAGCTTGGGAACACACCAAAGACACAGCTCCTACTTCTTACATGCCTGTTGATAAGTCACATTCAGGAGATTATTTCACCAAGATAACAGCATGAATAAAATGAAAACCATCTTTAAATTGTATTTTTTTTTTTTTTATAAAAAATCAGTGTTTGAAGAATGTAAGGACAAACAGGCAAAGCAAGAGGTTTCTAAGTAGTGAACACTATCTTGAACACTATGTTATATGCAAATATGTCATTGCACAGAATGAACCCTGATAAAAACCTATGAATGTAGGATGACTATGATGGTTACAATGTGTTGCTCCTGAGGGATATTCATTATGTGGCAGATCCTCTAGTTACAAGGTCACACATGTTTGAAAAAATATTCTTACTGTCTCTTCAGTTTTGATGTGAAATTTAAAATTTGCCCTCGTTTATCTGGTCAGTCAGCTCTTTACAAAGACAGGAAAATGGTCCATGTCTCTCAATGACTTCGTTGTTTGAGGTTAACATTTTCAAATTAGAGAGCATTTAACATTCTGAGTGATCTTTCCACTTACAATTGGCTCCTCTGAGTGAGCTGTTGTGTTTCTCTTTGTAAACCATTTGAGTCAACAACAAGGAGATGATAAAATATTTATACCATAGACTTGGTAATCATGACTACTGTATCTGTAAGTTCAAAGACATTTAAGACATTGATGTTGCTGTTGGAGCCACAACACCATCTGTCAAGAGATCCCTCTGCATCTTGCAAAACTTGAACATAGAACTTATTAAATGAAAATCCTCAATTTCACTCCAGACTCTCTCAAGCAATATTTTCCATCCATTAGCATGGATGTGGTTACAGTAGGTACCATGTACAGGTCGAATTATCCAGGGAATGCTACTTACTGCATGTGTGCGTCTCCCACCTCCCACTTTGCTGATAGATCATCGGGTTATGGTCATGTTTTTTGATAATGTAATTTAGTATGAATATCTGTTCAAGTTCCAGTTTTCTTCCCTTTCTTTCTGTATATTAATGCATTTATTCATTTGCTTTATGTTTGTGCACCTGCAGGTAGACTTCCTAGTACAAAAGATACCTTGACTTTTAAAAAACTTCTCTTTGTAAAGTACATACTATTTCCAAAGTGCTACACCAGCTGGGCTTGGTGGCACATGCCTTTAATCCCAGCACTCGGGAGGCAGAGGCAGGTAGATTTCTGAGTTCGAGACCAGCCTGGTCTACAAAGTGAGTTCCAGGACAGCCAGGGCTATAAAAAGAAACCCTGTCTCAATCAAAAAAAAAAAAAAAGTGCTACACCATTTGACTTTTCTACCACCAGGACACTGGAGCTAAAGGCCCTCACACACTTCTTGTTTTCTGTTCTCTTCCTACACTTTTCCAATTTGGTTTAAGAAGATAATGGTGCATATTTTCAACAAGAGTTCTCTAATATTTCTCAAGGTCTTTTTGACACATTCTGAGAGACACATAATATTTTTTAAACTACCTGCTGTTGAAAAGAATAGCAATGAGGAGTACCATGTAAACTCCTGAATCATGATAGAAGCAACCTTGCTCTGAAGGAAATTAAATCCTGCTCAATTTTGTTCAGCCTGCTGAAATCTGTCATCAGTTAAAGGCTCACACTAAGTCAAAAGGAGTCAGGTAGTAAATGAGCTATTTTATCATTTGCATAAATTATAGTTTTATCATACAAATATAACGTGTGCGTGTACTCATGTCTAGAATTACAAGAGGTCTTTATGTCATTAGGGAGTTTCTGCAGGCACTATTTGAAAATCTGTTTTGTCTTGGACAGTGAACAAAATGTTTTACATGAATCCATGAATCACCATTTGGACTTTTTTCAGCTTTCGAAGGAAGATAATATTATAAATGAGAACATTTGCATTACAGAGATTAAGCATCTTGCTGAACATTTCACAACTGGGAAGCAGCTGAACGTGAGTCCTGAGTAGTGTTATCCTCCATGGTGGTTTCATAGCTTGCCCTCCAGATTCCAAACAAATGTCTTTTCAATTTCATATGCAAACCTCAGAATTTAAGACTTTCAAGATTTTCTTTGTTGTTCACAGAACTGTACTGACCATTTTTTCTGGCTTCACTAAAAATTTTAATTATTGTAAAATAATATTAAAATTCTATGACTAGGTGAAACTTTTTATTTATCAAAAGCATTGTTACCCTATAACATGCATTTACAGCTAGAACTTCATCTCCTTTATGGACTGCTTAAATGTCTGTCTGTGTTGATGTCTCTCTGAGAATAATTTGGATGGTGTTACTGTATTAGTGTGTTTGTTGGTCCCTGTAATCACACATAAGAGCCATATAGATTTGGAAACCTGATAAGAAAGTTCAGAGAAACTAATTGTAGCAAAATGAACACCAAAAAGACAGAACTGAACTATTATTATCAATCCCATTAGTCAAGATGATTTATAGAAAATTAAACCTCCCTTTCTTCACTTTCAGTGTGATTTGTGGATTTTGCAGAGAAAAAAAAAAACATTTAGCTTCGCTGTAATAATCACACTGAAGACATGAATGTTTCCATGGCAACATGGCATTTAATGTTCTTATTGTTTCAGTACATTATGTGGAATTCTAAACTCAATATTTTACAGTGGACTTTCCAAAAATATAGTAACCAAGTTAAATGAAGCTTACACAGTATCCTGGAAAAAAAACCTGATTTACCATAAACTTATAAAAACTATATACCCAAACAGTTGGGGTTTAAGAAATACATCAGTATCAAGATATCCCTAAAATTCCAATAAGAACTTTAAGATAGCAACATTTTATATATGAAAGTAAACAGCTACTAGATGATTAGGCTAAGAGATAATAAAAATTATACCAATCCTTAAATTTGAAAATATATAAGTATATTTGATAATTCTTTTACATGTCTCACTTATTTTTCCAGTATCTGTCGGATTCTGGGAATTGACATAACATTGTTGTTTAACCATTGTAGAACAGGTCTTATTTGTTATTTATCTGAAATATAAGGACAATGTAACTGAAGTTGAATTAATTAAACTTAAGGAAACTCTGCTCATCTATGGTGTCTGCTCTTTTCATGGGGATCATCAATATGAACTTTCTAATTAAGTATGCCTGTCCATAACTAAACACACTTAAAGTTCATTCTACCATTGTACTTAAAACATATTTTCTTTATTTTCCATTTAATACCATAGTTTTTTGAAAATCCAACAAAAATTAACTGTAACTATAATGACTATTGGTGCATAAATTAAAATTACAGATGGAACTCCAGACGTAGACAAACTTTATCTCCAATTAATAAGTACTTCTAATTTCTTTCTCAGTTTAAAAAAATATTTTCAATGTAGATCATTTCCAACTTGTTATAAAAGTTCCCTTTAATGATTATGTAAAAGTCATTGATTGTAACAGCTAATTTTCAGGGAGGATTAGTATAGGTAAGCCTTCTTTAGGCACATCGAATGTGTCCCAAAGTCTATTCTTTAGAGCTACATAAAGGAATAATTGTTATTTCCATTGCTGAGATGGAGAAGAGATTCTCAATGAATTGAAAGTTTAAAAACTTTGCCTATGGGACAAAACCCATTTAATACATATTGCATCCATTACCCAATAGGCAGCTTCACATTAAATGTCTCATCTATACCCCAAAGTTTGTCTCAGGTTCATTTCTCAATACTCTCCATAAAGTACGTTCTTAGTAACCTTGCTTGGGCCTCAGACTTTGGACATAACCACCAAGCATCTTTTCTTCCTCCTGCTTCTCATACGGATCCTTCAAAAACGACTACTTATCACAGCATGAATGCATCCAACGCTATCTACCTCACCCCTTCCTAATCTAAACCACTATCCCCTTCCCACCGGAGCAGGTAGAAGACCCTTACATCTAACTCATTTCCTTATCCCTGCCTGCTGCCAGCTTGCCCTTCAGTAATCTGAATAAGCCAATTAAAATATAATTGGATTCTGTTATCCTCTGTTGAATGCCTTCTTGCAGCATCTCAATCAGTGTAGACTCAGATTCCCATACTCATCTTTTGTGTCCCTGTGACCTGGTCCTGAGGCTCTCCAGCATCATTTCTGACTGCAGACTCTTTTTGTCTATTTTTATTCTGATCACACTGGATTTCTTGGGATAAAATACATTTATTCCTACATCAAGCCTTCCATTCCTGCTGTGACCTTGTGCTCGAATGCTATTCTCTAAGATATAAGATAGTTTTGTGCCTTGTGTCATTAAGGTCTTTACTTGAATGCTATCTTCTTAGAAAAATCTTTTGTGACCCTTTTATAGAAAACTCTACCTAAAACTCCTTAACTTGCTCACTTGTCTTGTTTGTCATTACAGTACCATATTGGCAAGTGCTTAGCAACTGGCTCTCCGGGAGATAGCCAAGTGTGAGATAAACTGTTAGCCATTTTCCATGAGGAAAGCATTCCTACAGTTGCTGATTGCACATTTCCTCATGACATGTCATCAGGAGACAGTGCTGATGAGCAGGGCTCACATTGGCTTCTTAAAATCATATGAATTGGTACTGCCATAGCTCTGGCAAGCTGCTTGTTTTTTCTGAAACATAATGCCACTGAGAGAAGGATTTTGAACTCACCTCTGTATCTTACACTTACATTATAGGTGGCCACAGTAAATGATGTGTTACTCAATAATTGCAAGACAAATAGATTAGTGAGCTAATTAAAACACCATTCTGTGGGTCTTTAATATACATATGAACATTCTATAATCAGTACCTTGGAAAGCAAAAATGAACCTAGCAATCTCCAAGTAGATTTTATTCCAGATACAACTATCTTCCCTACCCTCTTATTTTGGAAGCCACCCTATACTTTATTTTAATGTCCTCTTGTTTACCAAGAATAGGAGCATCCCCATGTACCCTGCTCATATTTAAGTAATTACATTTATGTTCAGCAGGGAGAGCCTGATCTGAAGCTATCTTACTAGATTTACATACCTTAGGTACATGATTCATTACTAAAATGTCCACATTGATCACATCTGCCATTGAAATTATGACCTTGTCCCCCTCTTACCTTCAAACTTCAGAGTTTCCTATCTAGATGTTAAGAGTATTACTTGGGGGAATTCTGGAGAGTTTTGATAGTCATGTGGCTTCCCTTCTTTCCATGTGATACTGGCAATGCCAGATGCTTAATGGGGAAGGTTGGAGACGTCTACTCCCTACAACATGCATGTAAAATGAGTTCCAGCAACTATCCATGTTTGTAGCATAAACTTAATACCCATCCTACAGTGACTGCTGGCATAGAGGCAGGTCTCCTGGATGCTAATTCTCCACCATTCTTCTTCCTTATAGATCTTCACTGATAATTGTGATCACTTCTTAGCTGTCTGCTATGTGGTCTCATTTTAGAATCTTGCTTCATGCCATGAGACACACAACAAGACTTGCTGTGTTGTATTTCCACTTGTGGTTTTCTCTGTATATGTATTTATCGGCTCTACTGTTTCTTTGCTGGTCAGACAGTGGTCTCGCAACTTTGGTATCTGGTGTGAGCCAGATCATGTAGGATTATGATTCCTGCCTGATTTTTCACATATGAAACAAAACTTGATTCCATGCCAATGGAAACACTGCCTCAGAGGGTATAGGGGACTTTCAGGATAGCATTTGAAATATAAATAAAGAAAATATTTAATAAAAAATTTGATTAAAATAAAAAAAAGATTTGCTTCTAAATGTTTGACTCAATTTTGGGAATAGGGTGGCTAATGATTTCAGAACCAGAATTTACCTATAATAATTTGTACTAATTTAGAAGGAATTGAGTATAGAATTTTTCCAGAGATGCCTTTTCAAACAAACTAACCATGTTAAGGAATGGTTTAAGGCTATCGGAAGAAGACACTTGGAACCGCAATTTCCTAAGTGCTAAGATTGCAAATATGAGCTACCATGCCTAGAAATTAAATCTCCCCCTCCCTTTTCCTTAAGGGAAAGATTCAGAAAGTTGAAGGAGAAAGAAGCATAATGAAAATCTGTAGGTATTTTAAAGAAGATGAAGGTAGAGAAAAGTAATATAAAATTTCCAATAAGGTCACTGTTTCTGGAGTTGTTACATTACTGCAGTGGTGTTGAGACTCGGAATCAGAAGAGAGTTAAATACGCACAATATTTACTTTTCAAAGTCCATTAAGAGAGACATGACAGTGGAGAAGCAGACAGACATGAGAAAGGCTGGTGCTATTTCATTTGTCGAACGTAAACTGGGTATTTCTCTAGGGTGGATAATTTTCAGGAGGCAGGTTTTAAAAGGTCACAGTTTTGATCGTCTGCGATTCACACCAATATTGCACCCTCCGATGGCTGTGCTGTGAGGACATGGAGGCTCTGTGTAGAACTCGGACCACTTGCTCTTTTTGCCAGTAGCTGATGTGACAGGCATGCAGGGCCAATGACTTCCTCACAGGAGGCAGGTCAATCTTTTGAAACCATAGATTGCCTCAAATGAGAAAGAAGCCTTGTGAAGAGAGGAGATGTCAAGGGTAGTGCTAAACACAAGAAAAAAAATGCTTGCCTGGGTTTTCCCTGCAGCTAGCATTGTTTAAAAAAAAAAAAAAAGATAGCAATTTAACAAAGCATGGATGACTAGATGTGTTAATAAGCAGAGGAAGGGCTGTGCTCATTCCAATTTGGAGTCTACTTCCTCTTGCTATAGTTTTAGTAAGTCTGGGCTAAAACACTGAGACCTTATGGCCAACGGTGCCATTGGAGTTGATAATTATTAAAACACATTTCTTGGTCTCTGAGTGGAATATAGTCGCAGAAAGTGCCTAGCTATTTATCAAGGTAATTAAGAAAATGTATTAAACATTAGCACTGTAGGAACAAGCACTAAATTACTGCCAGTGGTAATACTGTTGTGTAAAAGAGAAATATTTGTTTATTAAAATGAGATATATTAGTGAGCCTTTTATTCTAGTCGTGAAAAAAATTCAAATATACACAACAGCTGAGAGAATAGCATGAGTGTGGATGGACTCAATGCTCACCCATTTATAAGAATTAACTCTTGGCTTCCTTCATGTCCAGTTTTTATTTCTCTTTCTCTCTCTCTCTCTCTCTCTCTCTCTCTCTCTCTCTCTCTCTCTCTGTCTGTGTGTCTGTCTATGTGTGTGTGTGTGTGTGTGTGTGTGTGTAGGCCAGAAGAGACCTGGCAGGTGTCTTCCTCTGCCTGCTTCCCATATTTCCTTGAGGTAGGGTTTTTCAGGGAACTTCTTGTGTCAGCTAGGCTGATTAGCTAGGGAATCACTTCCTCTTGAGGACATGCCAGGCTTTTATGAGGGTGCTAGGAATTTGAACTCATGCCCACAGACTTGCACACCAAGTATACTGATATGCTAAGCCATCTTGTCAACACCCCAGTTCATGTTGGTTCTAAACAAAACCACACCGTACACTGACCGAGCCCCGAGATTATTCGGAAGCAATCTCATGCCTAAAGATTACTATTTGGTTAATATTAACACATATCTTCATATCTTTGTGACGATTGAAGCTCATTGTGCTTGCCTCCTGTTCCTTTTTGGATGGCTGACTATTTTCACAACAATGCATATGCGCACACACATTCCAGTTATTTAGCCAAATCTTTCAACTCCCTCTTGATCTATAAACTATTTCTTTTTTAGCTTACTTGAAGTTCCTTTATCTATTTGAGGATTCTAGTTATTTGTCTAATGGAGGTCCTGACATTTGCCAACTGTATCCTGTAGTAATCTTTGCACACCACTGCAGGTTCTGACAAGAACCCTAGCTTCAACTTCCTCTAATTGAGTTCCCTGTCTTGGCATGACAGTTTTATTGTTGGCAAACCATGATTTTAACATATTGTAAGAATATCTGGGTGTCTCCATATTGGGGATCTCATTGGCCATCACTGAGCACAGGTAACCATAGAACCCTGGGTTAAAGAAGGTTCTCCTTCACAATAAAAAGCAGAAAGCATGTACTGTGGCGACACATTCCTTGTAGCCAATTGTCGTCTCAAGATGTATCCCTCTACTGGGGCACTTCGATGTTGGTGTGTTCTTGGTTATTCTGGTTTTAATGTTTTAGAAGTTAACTTAAGCTTGTCCTTCTCTGGAAGAAATCTAGCTAGTATTTCTAGTGAAATGAATAGAACTGCGTATTATTCTATGTAATTGTAGGTTGATTGAATATTAATGGAAAAAAGGGGAAAGTAACTTATTTCTTTGAGCCAGAGGTAAAGATTTTCCTTCTTGTAGCATGTGACAAAGTCCTTCCAGACTGTTGAAAAGTTACCATTGTTTTAAACCCTTGGGAAGAAAAATCCAATTTCAACCAATAATTGCATATTTTCTCTTCACAGGATTATTATTAGTCACCCAGTCAAGATTATTGTTTCTTAAAAAAAAAAACTTAGGTGCTGGAAACACTCATTTTCAAACATATTAATTCCATGAATGTAATGTGAGCTTTTCAGAATTCTGTTCTAGTTGGGAGCAGAGTGTCTCTGTTCCTCTTGTGACCTGGCAGAGCATCTTACCCAGGGGTAGACAGGCTCATCGTCTTCCCTGCACCTCCCATCAATCCATACTCAGCAATGCTAATGTATTGGCAGGAGGGGGTGGGGTAGGATAAAGTGGCCTAACTCAGTATAACAGAGTGACAGTTACAAGTCATTTTAGTACGTGGAATTATTTGAAATGAATCTGCTTAAAGACTGAAAGTATGAGCCAGTATATATTTCTGAAACCCTCTGCTATCATTAGGGCTTTCCTGGATGAAATAAATGCATAGATATACAACTCACTTAGAATGTAATGACTGTGGATGTTTTAAGGTTAATTTTTGTTTTTAAGTTTAAAGCTTCATTTAAAACCTTTTAAACTTGGTGTCTAACTTAAATTATAATTTAGCATTGCCATTATCAGCACATACATACTAACCTCTTTTTTAGAGAAATGTGGTATAATTTTTCTTAGATAACTAAGTCATGTATAGAATAAGAACCTGGTTATATGTGCTATAGGTAGGAGAAAAGTATTATGAACATCTTCCTTGTACAAAAACATGCCAAGTGTTTCATCCCTTCATCTCACACCATGCTCCAACTTCTACCAGTGCTTTGTGTACAAGGCTCTGGACTGTCGGAGCAGCCACAGTCAGACTGAGGTCACTGAGCTATGACCTCTGTTCTCCTTCAGCAATATTTATGAATCTTCCAGGAAAAGACCAAGCTCTCCGCATTCACCTCTCTTTGCTGTTATTGGAATTTTGTTTTGTTTCGTAATTGTTCTTTAATAGTTGTAGAAGAAAACAACTAATAGTCACATGAACTGTGTCCGTCAACTCGAGCAAAGAAAATAGGTATTGCTGTGAACATCTCAAATTCTTCCCTAAGCTTGAACATTCATACTTTGGATAACCCTTTCTGATCTGGATATTAGATCACTCTCATCACTTTAAAACGAGATGGACAAATGGCACAATTTGCATCATGGCCCATTTCAAAGCAAAGAATGCAAATGGGCTTTCAAAGTATAGCTGTTGTACTGTTGAGATTATGTCACAGCTGTGAGAAATGTTAAAATTCATAGCTTGGACAAAAGCAGATCTCAGAATACTGCGGGGATTCCTGCTAGCCACT
This sequence comes from Mus pahari, assembly GCF_900095145.1. Lineage (NCBI taxonomy): Eukaryota > Metazoa > Chordata > Mammalia > Rodentia > Muridae > Mus > Mus pahari. The sequence continues at coordinate 50,078,276 of NC_034610.1, read as the reverse complement.
ACCGGCTACAGTTCCGTTAGCAGTGCAGGGAAGGAGGTAGCGTATAAAATAACACAGAAATTAGATGGCCACCTGCTAGCCTCATAAGCAACAAGGGAAGACAACTCAAAGGAGAGGGAGTTGGGTCAAGTCCTGCCTGAGGACACTGCTTCTTAGAGCCAAAGGCCTTCACCAATTTGTTTGCCCATTGTGAAGAGTTTAAAAAGAAGGCTCTGTTTCATTTGTAAGGAATCATATTCATCCTATTTCTTTATAGAAAAAAATCACAACATACAGTTTCTTGTGTGTGCGTGCGTGCATGTGTGCACATGTGTGTTCATGTGTGTATTTGCATGCTTGTATGCACAATTGTATGCGTGGACAAGTGCATGTGTGCATGAATGCATTGGGCATCTGTGTGCATTTGTGTACACACATGTGTGTCCATGTGCGTACATGTGTGTATGTGCCTGTACATGTGTTTGCATGTGTGTGAATGTGTATGTTTGTGTGTGTATATGTGTGTATATTTGTGCATGCATATATGTGTATGCATGTGTGTGTGTGTGTGTGTGTGTGTGTGTGTGTTGGGGGGTGTGGGTTCATGTATATGGAAGCCAGAAGAGGGGGTCAAAGCTCTTCATACAGCATTTGCTTGATATCTGGGTTGTTTTGTGAGACTAGGATGAGAATGTTGACCTGATTACAAAATAGACACTCTTAACTGTCAAGCCATCTTTACATTCCTTGCCCTGACCTTCTAACTGTATACCAGTGTCACTAAAAATCTCCAAAACATTCAAACACAATACATTTTGGTAGCATCCTTTTGAAGATCAAGGTACCTGAAGAAGGGAAAATCCTAAGTGTTCTAGAAACCGATGTTAGAACACTCAGCTACAGTTAGATTGGAGTTGGTCCTAAGTGCCACCCAGACATTCTCGTTTGTGAGAGCCCTCAGTGCAGCAGGACCTGAAGGACTCCAAGCTCTCAGGTTGCTTACATGAGGCAGGGTTATAAAATATTGCATTATTTTAACCATGGCGTGGAAAAATCTTTCATGGAAACAACCTTTTGGCAGAACCCCTTTCTTCAAATTCATGCCAAATGAATACTCCATTCTCAATATCGCAATTAGACCAATTATTGGAGATGAAACCTCTAATTCAACACTGCAGCAGTTGAGGCAACTGCAGGATTGTCTTCTATGTGAAGGGACAGTAGGCATAGTTAAAACTAGAAGGCTCCCTTTGCTCAGTCAAATTTCAGCTAATTGTTTTCATTTTAAAATTGATTATAAATATTTTTACAGGCACTAAGTTTTTTTAAAAAAATCTTCCCACCAAAATAGCAAGTGAAACAAAAACAAGAACAAGAATAATAGCCCATCAACAAATAAAAACCACTTGCATATCATATTAGTCTATGGTCATTGAAGCCTGGGGGGGGTCTTAGTAGGTCTTACAGTGAGATGCTTGCCTTCCTTGGCTACGGCTTTACACAGTAACAGATTGTGCCTATATTTATCAGGAATAAGGTATTCATTCTCCTGATTTTAAGGAGTCTAAATACATAGAACACAAGAGACAGTTAATAAAAATAGCATAGACAACATTAAAGAGTTACTGTATTTGAGGCATTGAAAATGTGGAGTACTTAGAAAATCTCTTAAAATTTTCACATCCATTCTCTGAAGCCTTCAAAGAATGCTTCCATTCATTGTGGTTTTCAATAATGCTATTTATTTACAACACTTTAAGAAGTTTATTCATAATAGTACATGCCAACAAACTTAATTAATGTTGCATGGGATAGAGAAGGATCCATAGAAAACAAATGAAAGAAGGCTATTGTTTGGAAATGGCGCTCTTTTGATATTGTAAAATGCAGGGACTTCTTTTTCAAGGCACTTAATGCTGACTGTTATATTGAATTGTAGAATGAAGCTCTGAGATACTTTGTTAAAAAAGATTTCATCTATTATTGCAGAGCCAACACAGATGCTCTGGAATCATAAATCTATATCACATTTCCACGAGAAGCTGGCCTGTTCCTCTATCTGCTCTCTGGGCTGCTTTCTAAACAAACTTCCTTATCTATAACCCCAGTGTGTCCTTATTTTTCTTATGGACTAACTGTGCTATCTAACATGTTTGGTTATCTTTTATTTTTGTATATCTTTAAAAACTATCTCTGCACATTCTTTTTTTCCTAGAAGGAAAGATACCAACTCAAATATACCTGCAACGCTCTACTCTAAAGAGTAGCCAGAATGTTGGGGTCATTATCTCACCATCTTTTCCTTGGGTCGTCTTTGGAAAAGAAATACTACGAGGTGGAATGTTAAAGGATTTGCTTACTTTTCCTAGGCCAGCAAGGCTGAATAAGTTGAGCAGAAGAGAAATGGATGCCTTGCTCCCAACCAAGTCATGTAAGCCCTTGCAAACAGAAATAGCCACAGATAAACTAAAAGAAGAACCAAAGATGCTACAGTGATTTTGATCATTCGGCTACATATAATAAATGCTGAATACACACTACCTCAAGATATTGTAGTAAAATCTACACCATTTGTAGAGCTGTAACAGCCAGAACCGAGTCCTCTGGGTACTCATAATTTAGGTGCTCTCCTTTCTTATTGTTTTAAGGTCTACCAGGGTTGCCTTGGGAAGACAGACAGCTACAAGGAGTCTATTTCATAACTGAGTGGAACAGTCCAGTTTCCCTTTATCTTCCTCACGAGGGATCAGTTGATACATTCAACACATTTCCTCATAAGGAATCCATGTGACAGACTGTTGACTGGGATCTACTTAGATGGAGATAATTCCTTAAGAACAATGCCTAAAATTTCAGAAACAGCAAATACTATGGATAATGGAGTATGATCAACCGGATTCACAGGAAGCTAGTGTAAGTATACACTGAAGTGGAGGTAGAAGAATCACAAGTTCTAGGCAAGCCAGGCAAAGTTAGAACAAATGGAACTAAGGCTAGAGACTCATCCGCATGGTAGCGTGTTCCCCTAGTGTGTGAGAGGCTCTGCAGTAAAGTTGTGCCATAAAATAGTAATAACAATAACTTTGTTGGTAAGAAATACACATGTGTTAATACTAGTAACATAACAGGATACACGGATGAATAAACAGTCCTAATGTTCTACCTCTCTTCCATTTCTCATTTTAAAGTAAATGGCTTTAACATGATCATGAACATCATGTCTCAAACATGTAAATATTTTCAAATATTTACATGTGCATACATAGATGTGTGTATCTCTGATGTTGAAGTTCAATGTGGGTGGGTATTGTAGTCTGATTATAATTCCATAATTTTGAAGGAGATACAATACAAAGTGATTCCTCCAGATTAGCCATATTGGCAAGCTCTGGGTCCAGTGAAATCTTCTGCCTTAATGAATTGGGAAGAGAATAGTCAAGGAAGATTCCAGAATCATTGTTGAGCATGCACACAGTCACACACACACACACACACACACACACACACACACACACACACACACACAAAGGTTGGGGGAGAGAGAGAGAGAGAGAGAGAGAGAGAGAGAGAGAGAGAGAGAGAGAGAGAGAGAGAGAAAGAGAGAGAGAGAGAGGAACTCATGAATATTTCCCATTTATGTGTCTCACTAGAACAGAAAGCCCTTTCTGAACACAGTATATGTCTGAGCTATTTCTTATTTTTCTGGGTTTAGTCTGATGCCCCCAAAAAAGAAAGCCTTAAATGGATGAGCAACTGTGATTTACTAGCGGAATGAATTCAGCATTTTAGCAGGCGGCTTTCCTACAACTTTGCATAGCCAGTAAATCCTAGATCTAATTTCAATCATTTAAGGGATTGTTTTCATCTCACAATACATGATGTGTTCACCTTCAAGGAAACATCTTCCAGAAACAGCTGTGTCCCAAATTGTCCCTTCTGTAAAATATAACATTTTTAAATTTAAAAATGATCTGTAAGCATTACACAGGTACTGTACGTGAATTCATCGAATTCTAATGGTGACGACAGTTCCTCTAGAATATTCCTTTCAGGTTTCCTATGACACGGTAGGGCATTTAATCACAATGTTGGTAGAATCATCATTTGGATTATCCCCATTAGTGACTGAATCATCTAGACCTTATTGCTGTCAAGATCCCTATATGGTATAGGATTTATAAATCTATGCATGATTTTATGGCTTTATTGTTACTTTTCATGGCCTAAAATTTCCATTCTAGGGGGATGTTACTTTTTTTTTTTTAACCTAGGTTGTATCTATATTTCTGCCTAGAATACTACACAAAATACCACTTATAATAGTTGGACATTATTATTTTAGACTTTCAGATTGCGTTGCAGGCATATCTAAATTTTCACATACAATTAGATCTCTCTTTCTCTTCCTCTTCCTCTCTTCACTAAATTGCATGCGGATTTGAAGGTAGGTCACTGCTTTCACTGCCCTCTGTTGGCTGAGTTTACTCTCTCAAATTATAGCAATGACGTCACTTCCTTTCTTCCCTGACTTTATGGGTTTACTTCTTATAAAGAGAAATCACAGAAATGCCCATTTAATATGTTACAGTTTCATTTACTTGTTACATAACATTGGAATTTAAACTTTGTATTTTCTATGTGGAGATGCAGAGGACGCCACATTTATTAGATATCTCTTGCCAAGTGCTTTTTTTCAGGTATATTTTTTGTAATATTCCATTTAATACAGTGGCATCATGGGAGATGTACTTATTCTTGATTTTAATTCAGGTAGGAAAAAAATAATCTTCCTAGGTTTGCACTAATGCTGGACCTATGATTTGAGCACAGGAATGTTCCTCTGACGTGTTATGCTGTTTTAGGTGTTGTACATGAGGTCTCCATGTTTGAGGATGAAGTGTATTTAAATAAGCATGTTTTAGTTTGAGCACAGTTTTTTTTTTCTTAACTATGAGGTTGAGAAAATTGGTGTGCAGTGTTTTGCATGCTGATGCCATAGAGACCTTTAATAACTGGGTGAGACACTGCTACTGAGCTGTTGGAGGACTCAAGTCTACTCTTATCTCATTGCTTTCAGTCACCGTTGTCACAATGAAACAGCTTGTGTCGGCAAAAAGTGAACGTGCAATACTAAAATCATTTTTGCAGAACACAACTGAGTAATAAACTAAAGACGAAATGAAGTCTTAGACAGTAGCCATCTTTCTATTTGGAATGACTGAGAGAGAGCTTGGTGGAACTCAGAGTGATCCTGTTGTCACCCATCATCAGGTGTTCCAGATTGCCTACGTCATTGTGAAAGCAGCCAATTCCCCTCGGCCTGGAAACTGGATTTTAGAACGTTCCCTGGATGATGTGGAGTACAAACCCTGGCAGTATCATGCGGTGACAGACACGGAGTGCCTGACCCTCTACAATATCTACCCCCGCACTGGACCACCATCCTATGCCAAAGATGATGAGGTCATCTGCACTTCATTTTATTCCAAGATCCACCCTTTAGAAAATGGAGAGGTAAGATCGAAAAGCCGCATTGGGTACTGTAAAATAGCTCTGTCACAAAGACATGAATGTGTCAGTAACTGATGTGTGAAAATGGAATCTAACAGAAGTCAATTTAAATGTGTTATTAGATAAAAAAGAAAACCTGAGGTGATTAGAATGTTAAACGTCTTCATGTGTCTCTGCTCTCCAAGATCAGAGATGAGGAAATGGGTTTAACTTTGAAGCTATACATCAATTTCACTGCCAAAGAGACTTTCCAATAATGACAGCTGCTAGAGGCCAGAGAACTAATGAAAGCTGTACAGTATGCACAATCTCAGGATAGAGACAAAGAAAGGGTTTGGAAATAAAAAGAAAAACAACCAACTAAGCAACAACAACAATAAACCCCAAAGTATGAACATAAACCAAATAAGACATCATGTCTGGTTTGTATGCATTTCTGCTTTCACCATGGAGGGCTATAGTGTGATATGATCTCTTTGGTGAAGGCTTCCTGGATGATCACGTACAGGTGCTTACGCCCTTAATTATATGTATGCATACATAATTTCTTAATTATATGCATGCATAATTCAGGAGTGTTTGGTTGCTCTTTAGGTTTTTTTGTTGTTGTTGTTTTTGTTTTGTTCTGCTTTGGTTGTGGTCCTGGAGATAATATTCTACTTTTTATTCATTAGATTTAGCCCCCGAACCAAGTTAAGACCTGATGCTAGCTGTGTGTTCTCAGTCCATGTGCTTAAATTCTTTGGCCCTTAGTCCATAAATTGGGAAACCTAGAGATGTTTAATGCATTTGCTTTTGACCAAATGAACTTGTGAGCATGAGCAACCAACATATTGCACTTAAAGCATCCATCACAAGATAAAAATTTCATTAAGTGTTGAATGAACTTAGTGGACCAACCTACCAGACATATTAGTTTTCTGTAACCTACCTTACATATGCTCAGAATAGTCTGGCTTGAGCAAATATATTTAATCCCATTTTAAAACATAGAGTTGAGTAGCTCCTTCAATTTGATATAGACTCCATCAAAACTAAAACCGTGTGGATGTATGACAGCCAGAGACACAGGTGAGTGACTCAGAGACATGAGATGTGGAAACACAATCTTCCACCACCAACCCACAGTGCACTTGCACATCCATCAATGCATCCTGCTGCAGAGTGCTCATTGGCTCTCACTGGGCCCTGAGCTGACAGAGAGCTGAAGCTAGGGCTAGTGGCTTCACAGCTATAGCACTAGCCTGGGAAAAGATCCACACTGAACATATCTTTCTACTGAATGCATATCATTTTGTCAGAACCACAAGGTCAAAACAGAAATATTTCTTGGTGGGAGACATTCTGTACCCCCTTTCCGATATTCTCGCCCCAGTCCAGTACCCAAAGATCATACCTTCTTGTATACACATTTCCAGAAAACCCACATTCTGTTCTTAATATCCAAAGGATTGTAGCCAATCTAGATTGCCTTTAATTACCTTGGATGAAGAAGTTTAACTTTTGACAGAAGTTGACCAGACTCTGCTTTGGCAATTTAATTCTACAAATTCAAAACAGAACCCTTACTCTGTCTCAAATCCGAAATGTTTAAAAAGTAATGGTTATGGAGATGCAGATGATACATACAACAAAGATCTCAATCTGAGAATTGACAGGGTGTCAAACAGCTGCTCAACCGTCTTTGTGCCGATAGGTAGCCAATTCATGGACAGCTTGTACAAAAGAGAGAGTAGCAGAGTATACAGAGAGAATCAATGTATGTGAGTTGAATTTTACTGTATTTTTTTTATTATCTAATAGTCTAAACCACTCTTTACTATTTAAGAAATGGTCCAGTTCAGAAGTTGGTCAAACAATATAAAGTATACCTAGGTAGATATGTAATGTGCACTTATGTGAGCTCCTCTTCCTGCTCTCTTTGCATTACGAATGGTTTTTTGGACATTTTGATCAATTCAGCCTGCCGTCGAGAACAAATGAAAATGCTTGTTTGCTTGTTTGTTTTGTTTAATTTCTAGGGTTTTTGTTTGTTTGTTTGTTTTGTTTTGTTTTGTTTTTTTGGTGTGTGTGATGGTTTGTATATGCTTGGAACAGAGAGTGGCACTATTTGGAGGTGTGGCCTTGTTGGAGTAGGTGTATCACTGTGGGAGCAGGCTTTAATACCCTCATCCTAGCTGCCTAGAAGCCAGTATTCTATTAGCGGCCTACATAAAACAGTGTAGATCTCTCAGCTTTGCCTGCACCATGCCGGCCTGGATGCTGCCATGCTCCTGCCTTGATGATAATAGACTGAACCTCTGAACCTGTAAGCCAGCTCTAATTAAATGTTGTCCTTTATAAGACTTGCCTTGGTCATGGTATATGCTCAACGCAGTAAAACCCTAACTAAGATGGGGGTGGGGTTATAGAGGCATCATACAAATCTAGAATATTCTTTGAACATATCCCTCACTGTCTCATTACCACTGTCTACTAATCTCACATTTTTCTCATTAGTTTCCTTCATTTCGACAACTCTTCTTAAGTGACATGAGTATTATACATTATGTGATTTTTCTCATGAAATCTAGGATTCACAGATCATGCTCATTTCTTTCTTCAACATGTTACATGCTAAGACAACATCCACTGAGATGTTAGAGGACTCCCTTAGTAGAAGGACAGAGGAAGGGACAACATCTCTTTCTTCTTCTTAAGATCATCAGGACCAACCAAAAAAGTGAGTCCATCTGTAGCAATGAGTTTATTACACGGCTTTGTGCTTCAGTCAGATTGTGCATACACACCTGCCCAGGAGCTATTTTTGGATCTGAGAATAAAAGACATATACACATCAGCAGATCATGGATGAGAGGTTGCTCCCAGAAGCATGGGAGGAAACTGTAGCAGCAGAGTCTTCCACATTGGAAAGTTTCACTCAAGAGGCAAGATGGTTTTCCCTATAGACTGAACCCCTTTCAATTAATATGCCCCACGATGTAGTTTATCACAACACATGCTTAGGACCATGAAGCAACATACAGGTAAGATGTAACTGCACGCAAAAGGTCAGAAGTAGCCAGACTCTCAGGAGAGGGTCCACTGTCTTTCCTTATTCCCTCCTTCAAGGAGAATGTCTATAGTCAGGAAGCCCGAGGGTGAAAATGGTTTGCAAGCAGGCGTAGTTGATCCAACAAAGGTGGCAACTGCTTTGCTGGAAGACAACTCTCCATATCGCCACTCATGACAAGGCCTAAGCCAGGTAATTCTGATTTCCCCGTGATGTCCTGAAGTTGCTTTGTGCTCATAGGGACAAAGCTGCAATATGGAATAGAGAGTTATCCAAAATAGTCACAATAGCATGATAGGATTTCAGAGCGAGACTTAAATCCAGGCTGCTCCTAGACTTTCTCATCATGTTTCCTTTGTGAAATATGCTACTTTCTAGAAAGAAATGAAGATCTCTTACTAGAAAGAAGCCTGGTTCTGACACCTCATGGTCTGAAACACAACCACAGAAGCAAAGGTTCTTACTAGAGGCCAGGTCTTTATAGGTCCTTGACTAAATCACATCATCTTGAAGGCATTGAATTGTTTTGGTCAATGTGGTTTAACTCAAGATTTCCAAGCGTATTTGTGTTTTAATGCAACATAATTTTGATTTTCTAAATCAACATAGCAAATAAGTTTCACTGTGACATTTTCATAAACAAGTATCCATAGTCCTCACCTCCTATTACTGGCTCATGTTCCTTTCATGTTTCATGTTACATGAAATTATGTAACATTTCAGGATATTCTAAAACTTTTTGACAATGCCCACCCTAATTCCACGTCTAGTGACTACGAAGGACCTTTGTCTTTTGTATTGGCTTTTACTTATAAAATGGTTCACTTTTGTATAGAATGTAAAATGTAATTTTAGATGTTTGTGTTTAAAATACTAATAGAAGTGACAGTTCAGTAAGAGAAAAAAATACATTAACTAGTAAATAAAATACAATGATAAAAGGGCTACAAGGGAAATAGGCAGAGTGGGTGGTCCACTGCTACCCACAGAGGAGTTGGAAAAGTACTTTGAGAATATAATTTTACATTTCAAGGCCAACATATTAGTTCATCTTCATGAGATTTCTGTGTTAAACAAATACCCAATAGAAATTACTATGGGATATGTTATTACAGAGAAGATCTTAAGAATGTAACCATTAGTTTTTTTTTTAATATATTTTATTATTTTCTGAGTTCTGTTGCTTCTATAGAGAACAGAGCTACCCAAAGTGTGTTCCTCAAGGTGTCTTTTCATTGATTTCGTTAGAGGTATTTATATTCACCTTTGCTTTACAGCAGTATGGTTATGAAGATGCAACTTCATGTTTCAAAAGGCAATAGGCATTTACAGTTATTTAAATCAATCTATGCTTTTTCAAGTTGTATTAGAATTTGGTTAGTCAGTTGCACTACTCACATCCTGAGTGTCCAGTAGGTATGCATGACAAGTCACTACCACACTGGCTTCCACCCAGTAGGTATGCATGACGAGTCACTACCACACTGGCTTCCACCAATTAGGGCACCCTTGACCTTGCAGAACTCTGTTGGGAAGTGCTGCACTGGGTTATAGCAATTCCTTTTTTGAGATTCCAATATCATTTTGTATTATACATCTACAAAATGATGTCTTTAGTCAGTTCAAGTAATAGTTCAGTAGTGTGTAGTGCCACCAGTATTGTTTCTTTCAGTCTTTCTCCTGTAATCCCAATTAAAAATAAATTAGAACATGCTTGTCACTATACATTTTCTACTTGTGTCTCTCTCTTGGGCACTTTTTGTCCATTTTTCCTTTTGTATATTTGTGTGAATATTTTAATATGGCCTATTTTTAGTGTATTAAATTCTTCCCAGAGCTATGTAAAATCCATTGAAACTGTTTACAGAACTCCAATTGTGTTTACAGTAATTTATAATTTCCAGAATTTCTCTGGTTCATTTTCAAGTAGAAGTTTAGGGTTTCTAGTTTTCCATTGGGATTTTATATTTATTAAACATTCATTTTATGATGCCAGTGGTTAAGAGAACAGACTGTTCTTAAACAGGAGTTACATTCAACTCCCAGCACCTGGGTCAGCTCATAGCTTCCTATAACTCCAGCATCAAGAGGTCTGATGACCTCTGTGTTCTATTAAGACCCATATGATACTCATATTTAAAAATAAATAAAATATTAATTTAATAATATAATTTGTGTTGAATGTGTTGCCTATCAGCATTGTGTCTTTATTTCAATACAAAGTTATAATTTCTTGAAATTTTGTTTGAAAACTAAGTGACCAACATTTGTAGAAATATTTTGTTGACCAATTACTAGCTCATGCTATTTTATGCTGTATATCCACATATTCATGATTACTTTGAATAGCATATTTGTATTTGAACAGTGTGAAATAATTGAAGAATTGGAATGTGAGCATCTTGTGGGAATTTTCTGATGTTTCTGCAATGCCATAACAATCTTGATCCTTTTAAAACAATTTACAGATTTGAGTTCCTGGGACACTCAGAGTAAAGCTCTGAGGAACCTGATACAGTTGTGTTAATCCCAATTACACTCCTTAATTTCCTGTCTTTGGAGTTCAAACCAATATACATGGAATTTACTAAACCATAATCCTTCAAATTTCAGAATCTAACTTTTGCTCAATTAATACAGCATGGTTGTCTAAAGCATTTTTTAGTTTTCTCAGCCATGTCTTTGGGACAGGAACACACCACAGGAATAGATCTGTCACAGTGCACCAAGGCCTCTCTAGACATTAATTTCTGTCCTCTTATAGCTCTTAAATGGCTTTAAATGGATATTATGCTGTATTCTGTCATTTGGTTGGTATTTGTCATTGGAAGTGTTGGCTCTGGTTATTAAACTTTCTAGAAACAGAATCAAAGTCATATAGGTAGTTTTACATTTTGGAATTTTGGTAAATTTACATAATTATAAGATGCAGAGATTCATGAGATATTTTCTCACTGCTATTGCTACAGATGATGTCTTACACAATGCATTTGTCAAATAGTCAACCTTCATTGTTACATAATTATGAACCAAAGTAGTGGCTTTATTCAGATATTGTTAATTTTTCCATTAGTGTCTGTATTTCTCTTCTTGAATCTAATTTTAGAGAAAACATTAAATCTATAACTGTGTTTCTTTCACAACCTCTAATCTGTGACAATTTTAAGAGCCATTGAAAAAAATATTTTGTAGACTATTATTCACTTTGGACTTGCCTAATGTCTAAAAATTAAATTGACCTGGTCTGGGGGAAGATTATCATGGAAGGAACAGTTTTCTCTTGGTCCTCATATTTAATTCAATGTGTACTTTTATACATTTTTTTATTCATTCATAAAATTATTCTTCTAGATAACTTTTTATTTAGGGAAGCAGTGTCTAAATAGTCACCACAACCTGAAGTACAGCTTTTTGGCTAAGCACGGAATGTTCATTTTAGTCAGACCGTCATAATATCCTTTAAGTATAAAATTAAGTCATAACTAAGAAAAAAAGATTATTTTAAAGCACACGAATGAAAAGAAGACCTGATGAAATCAGAACATCTTAATCAGAATGCACCAATATAACTTTTTTTAGGTTTAAAAATAGAATATAAATAGAAAATTGTCTTCTCCTGACCAGTGGTCCAATTCAGTGAGTGTAGGTTTATTTCACTGTCCCTTTTTGGAGACATTTAAAGACACCCCAAAACCATCAAGATATTCTAAAATGTTGTTTCAGGTAGATCATACACCGTTATCGGGTTAGAAGATAACTAGGTCGATTCAGCATTGATCTTGTAAAGACTAGATTTAGTCTGGCCTCTATGCACTGAATGTGTACTGGCTACTGCCTCTGCTGGAACCATGACTGCAGAGTTCTCTCTCTGACATCCTTCCTGTCGGCTGCATCGTGCCCACTGTTTTCTCGGACTTTGTTGCTTCAGCACCCGACACACTATCTTCTCTGAATTTTCCCAGCACACTCTACATGTGTTTCAAGAGATCAAAAACGTTTACCATGTGGCTTCACTGTGAGGGAACTTCAGGGTTGCACTAAGTTCCCAAGATAACAAGGTTCAACTACTACCAAGAGATTAGCTCTTCATGCTGGTTTTGAATCCCAAGGGAGCAGAGTAGCTCACTGTGAGCTGTGATAACACTGGCACATCAAATATTAGGGCTTGGCATGGACGGAGAGGGATGACCATGGGGAGATAACCCGAGTGTTGTTATCCCCGCTGAAAACCATAGGAGGTTCTGAGGAAAAAAGCCTTCGGAGTTTAATTTTAGAAAAAGGTAATTTTGTATCATCAGTGCTGAGAGGACTCAGCAGGAGTTTGCTTCCCTCTAGTCAGAGAGAAGGATCTGGAATTCAGTAATAGAAGTTGTAGGCTGTAAGGCAGCAGACCACAGGGAGTCTCCATTAAGTTGTGAGTCCAGCCACAGGAGAAAGCTCTAATGGGCACCCATATGCAGACATGCCTCCCCAGTGTGCTGCAGAGCGTCACACTCCTACCATGAGTGTTGCACCTGCAGAAAATAGGTGCTGCTGTAAGCTCCCGAGAACTCCTCACAGGGGCTGTCAATGGAGATATCACTGAGAAGTCAGATCCACTTGTAAACCTCATAAATCACTCCCTAAAGAATTTTTTTGGGAATGGTAGCCTCTCACTTATTTAATACATATGACAAGGACATGGGAAGCATGTTTTAAACCTGGAACATGTATTCCAGTGCCTCTGATTGTGAACTCTCTCCTTCCTGGCTTTCTTTCCAGACAATTCCAGCTTCCTCAACCCCTGAAGAGGAACAGAGTCATGGGTCACTTGAGGAAAGAGTGTTGGTAATTTATAGCTGAAGAAAGATAACAAGCATATTGTTCTCAGGAAAGCTAGTAAGATTCAGTGACTGGAGTCTCTGGGTGGTTTAAAGCTGCATACCTAGCCTTGGCCTTACTCAGTTATTGATGGTTGAAGAGGCACAGGAGACAGGAATTACACTGACAGGGTTGAGGGGCACGGCTGTGTGGGTGGTAACACTTTAGAGATTCTAAAATCAAAATTGTAATAAATGTTTTTTCATTGAAAAATGAAGTTTTCTTGTCCTGTGGCTAGGATTATTACTTTTAATGTATTTGGATAGATACTAGACCAAATAACTGAATATGCATGGTATCCATGGTGATGTTGCATCAATTTCCTCATACAGAGACCTTAAGTTATTTACAAGTGATATTCTTTGCTTATTAATACAACCCTTCCCACCCCACAGGAGTTCATTTCAATGGAATTTAGATTCCCTTTGAGTTTACTTTTGAAATGTGGCAACCTGATATAAAAATCCCTACAGACACCGTCATTAATTCTTGAAGATACTTCTTTTAGAAAACCATATTTATAGATTTGATATTATTTTGATTTCTCATATGACAGAATTTTATATAGTAAGACAGAATATTTTTCATTTTCTTTTCATCACCTGATGCTATGATGGTCCTTAGAACTGAAAATTACAAGGGAGAGAAGACACAAACACAGCATGTTAAAAAAAAGTCTCAGAGTTTCTTCTTTGATGTGATGTTGTTATAGCATAGTATGATTTCATGTGAACTCTTATAAAAATGAGCAAATGGAAAGGAGGAATTTTTCCCTTCTATGTGAACCTTGGAATTGCTCCCTCAGGGAAAAGCAGGAGGGCACTAAAAAATTCCATCTGTTAGAAACAGACATTGAAGTAAATAATTGCTTGGAGTTTCTATATATCTTTACCCATATAAACATTACAATAAGCAGCATCAGGCAGGTCAACTGCATATAACATGGAACTACTACCTTGCCCTGAAGATTATCAAACCCTTTGAGAAACACAGAGAGTACGTGAAATATTTTCTTTCTAAAGCGTTACTCACATAGATAGTATATTTCATTCATTTAAGATTTTATTTATTGTGCTTGCTTCAAAATATACCTTTCTGATAAAAATAAAGTTAGGGAGACTGGATTCTTCCTTTCTTTTGCTAGTCCATTGATTTTTAATGTATACACATTAGATACGGTGTACATAGAAAATAGCAACAGGTGCTCTTAAATTCATGCAGTATCTTTGAAAATAAAGATGATTGGAGAAACTGGCTGACAAGGGTCAAATCTTGTAGAGATAACATTAATATCCAAGGAAGCAGTTATGGAGGTGAACTGCCAGCATCCCCTGGAAACAAACGATAAAACAGTAAACCATGATATGTTACAGTTTGTACAGGGAGGAACGTGGTAGGTCTGAGACACAGTGGCACTGACTGCATGCTCTCACTTCCCCTGATGTGGCAGATGTAGTTCTTCCAGCAAGGAACAATGGGAAGTGCAGAGATAAGTAACAATATGTGTCCAGCTGTTCTCATGCTAGAGTGGTGGTCTAGTTTATCGCAATGCATGTTATCCATGTACCCTGTATAACATGACAGAAGATTCTCTTAGTTCCTTTGTTACTATAGTCCATCCCCCATCTTAGAGAGACTGTCCTAGGTGGAGAGCAGGGAGCTTCCAGAAGCAGGACCCTGTAGGACTGTTCTGTGGAGTAACTGTGAAGGCAGTCGGGGACTATAAAACAGTATGGAAGAAAAGCAAAGCAAGCAACTTTATATCCATGAAGAATGAACTACCTAAAAGCAGAGAGGAGGATCTCAAGGGCTGATGTGAAGTTAGCTCAGGGCCAGAGAGATGTTAACAGAGCTAGTAATTATAGCATATGACTCTTATGACATATGTTATCTAAGGGATTTATAAGTATAAACTCATATATGTAGCAGTCTCATGCAGTGTGCTTGTCTGCAAGAGGGCCAGAATCAGCTCAGTACGCCCACGGGATGTGTGAAACCATAAATAGCACTGAAACCATATGCATATTATGGTTTTCATTATAGGCACATGCCTATAATAAAGTATATCAATAGGCAGGGTAGGATCAACACCAGTAAACAATAATGTTGTACTAGAACCATCAATGCCATGGCTCTTGTGTCCTGGGTCATTACTTACATTAAGGACTTATTTACTATTTTTGAAAGAGATGTTTATTCAATGACCAGTGGGCAGGAACACAGTGACACATCAGCATGAGGCAGCATAGTATTACATCTTATCACATCAGTAATAACTAATATCAATATGCAATTTGAAACTTAGCAATTACTTTTGAGATTTTTGATGTAAAATTTAGGGGTTACTGTCTCAATTACCTGGGAAAATCAGAAACATCCATAAAAGAATCATCTTAATTTATAACTGAGTAAAAAGTGACATAGAGAAGTTGACAAACTTTTCCAGGGTTCGTAGCAAACGTGTAACATTTGGGTCTGATTTTAATGCTCATGCTATGTTTTTGGAGAACTAGAAATCTCCCTATGTATGTGGCATTTTCTGGAATATATGCTGGGAGTGCCCATCCTTTGCCAGTCTACATTTCTCTGTCTGTGACCACATGTTACAGGTCTGGCTTCCAACCGCTGTACACTTCTGCTTCTGAGTGCTCACCCATCTTATAACATTTAAAATCAATTTTCAATTGCTGAGCAAGCAAGCCACTGCTGGAATGACTGACAGGTCATACAGGCTTTGTTAAGTCATTTCATCAACTCTATTCAACATTACCAAGAGAATCCTAAAGGCTCCCCGTTAAAATATGACTCCCAAGAAACAAAGGAAGAGAGTTGGTAGATGATTATTATCCTTGTCATCAGTAATGTGAATGTCCATTAATCAGTCTCACACAGGAAAGATAATCTTTATTGCCCAAGTATGCTTGAAAATACAACAAAGGATCGTGAAACGATTCAAATAAGCTCTGCTCCATTGGGAAACTTTCAACACTCGAGCTGCTATCAAAAGTCCTCCAGACAAGTAACCCAGGAGCCAAATGGTTATGATTACTCTTTATGAGCTAGCATAGGAAAACAGCAGGATCAACTTCACCAGGCACCCTGCTGAGAGTTGAGCAGTGTAGAAAAACCTTCTGCTGAAGGCTCTGGCCTGAGGATGTATATGTGTGCACCGTAGCAGACTGACAGCAACCAAATATTTTCACTGGAAATACATAAATTTATAACTGCTGAATTTTGCTACCAGCAGAGTACACAAGGCACAGAGTTTACCCTCCACTCCCCCGGTGGGTAGCCCAACCCCTGTTTTGTGAAGGGAGATAGATACCTGGCAAACCTGGCAAGGCTGCAACTTTCGGGAAACCACATTTCCTTTCGCAACGTTGCTTTTAGCTTCATCCATCAGGAATGGCGTATTTTTCTATCCTATTGAATTGTGCCTTCTAAACCCAGCCCCACGGTTCCGTGCAGCCACAGGAGATGGCCAATAGTAGACTATTTTTAGTCTATAAAATGCAGTTTCATGTGGTTTCAAGTAATGCATGCAAAAAAAAAAAAAAAAAAAAAAACCCGAATAGAAATATTTGTGGAAAGATGAACATCCTAAATACAGCTTTAGTTGTAGACAATATTTTCACTTATGTCATCGAAAGGGAACCAAATGAACAATCTGCTGAACAATCGTTTGCACTATTGTTTTATGAAGGCCTTTCTATGGCTGAATTAGTGGCATAGTGATTACTAAGCTCACAACAGTTATATCGAATCTGATTTTTTAATTCATGGGAAGCTGACGAGGTCAGAAATGGTACTTTCATAGGACTAAGTAGGTTCCTTAAGATGCTGTGGGGAACATATGGATGTTGACAGAATATCAGTTACAATGAATGAGTCTGGACCTGTGTTTTGCTTCATAGACTGTAAAACATGGATTTGCATATCTGTACTTCCAGGGGCTCATTGCAGTTCCCCTACATGTGTAACACGATCACACATGTAGACATTCACTGTATCAGGATTGAGAGCTGCCGTGTTTGAATCAACATTTTACCTATTTTTAAACCTGATATCCCCTTAGAGTGACACTGCAGTACTTTTAAGATGTATATCATATTGTAAGATTTTATTGGTAATAACTCTCAGAGATTATGTCAAGAAAAGGATCCTGTATTTTTGAAAAGAGAGTCATAGCAGTGGTTTAATTTTTCCATCTTTCTTATCAGCACATTATTTTCGTGGATGAAAAGCTGATGCTTTTCATTCTCACAATTTGTTATGTTGTGCTCAGTTATCTCAGAACAAGATAAAGTTTCATGTTGAATTAGCTGCAGGAGAGCAGCTTACATTTTTATCACTTCTAAGCAAATGTTTTACTCAAAAGATAGGGGCCCTAAAATATGACTTGATACAGCGTCAGTACATTTGACAAATGGATTGCTATTGTTAAGAAACAATCATGAGACAATATAGTGTGATACAGGTTTATCTTTTATTTTCCATTTAACAAATAAATGAGAACCCTCTGCATGCCCAACTTTGTCTTGGGTACAGAGATTTAAGTGTGTTATTTTTAGAGGCTTAATATAAGACAGGAAATGCATCAGAAAAATCATCTCAGAGTTTGGGAGGTGATAAAGAGTTTCCAGGTACTGAAAAGACATGATAGAGGGAGGCATGGAGAGAGGGGGTAGAATGAATGAATGAATGAATGAATGAATGAATATGAATGGCAAGGACTTGTTTGAGGAACTGCATGGTTGAGTAGAGGCAGGTAGGCTGTGTTGTTGTTAGCAATTGCTTTCCCTCAACATGATTTCTTTACTGCACAAGTTGAGTAAAGATGCTCTCTGTACTAACCTGGAAGGGAATTTGAGAATGACAGAATTCCATTTTTAAAGTTGCGATTTTGTGAAAGAAAAAAAAATAGAAGAAAAAAGCCACTCATGTTGGTGAATCATAGACAAATTGGTTGAGAATTCTTTTCCTCATGCCATGGTCTCAGTGAAGATGTTGTTGAAATAGAAGTGGGTGGTCGCTGTGGCTCTGAGGGACAAAGCATTTGAAGCTTTTTTCCAAGTCACAAGCTGACTCTTACTGTGCTTTTGTTTTCGTGTGATGCTCACATAAGGAGGGGCTTATTCTTCATGGTGATGGACTCCATTGCTAGATGTGCAACGCTTCAGAATCCTCCCCCCTCCCAGTGGCTTAATAACCCTTTCCACTGATGAATAGCCATTGAATAATTCACTGAACAAGCCTAGTATGGTACTTGAGTCCTAAGTCATAGACAAACCTGTCTAGTTACCAGAACACGTCTGTAATCTCCTTGCCATGCTAAGTAAGTCTTAAGTATTTTTCTTAGTGGTGGGAACCTAAACGAGATAGAGGAATAGAGATCCCAGGTGTAGAGAGAAAAGTGATTGGCAGAGCACCCAGCTTTGTCTTCACATGAATGCTAGACTATCCAGAGCTGTGAGATTTCCTATGAGACTTCCTCTTCAGACATTCTATTCAACACACTGAATGAATCCCAGATCTTTATGTGAGCCATTTAAATGCCATCATACCTACACAGAGATGCTACATCCAATCACAGCATAAGTCAATTGATCTAGAAAAATGTGGTAGATCTGAAATGTTCCTAATGTCTAGTGACTTTTTGGCTGCCATAATGCCTTTGCATGTCACATTTCTCATGTTTCTGGTAATGTGGTATAAATAGACTGTGCTGTCCATTGTACAAATGCATGGTATGTTCAGTTGCACACATCACAATGCACTCAGTGGTAAGAGTATGTGGGGATTTGTGTCAGAATGCTTTTCAAGCCCTTCTGCATTATTTTAAAGTATACTTTTCAAGTTATTAAACAGCAGTTATCTGCACAAAAATGCCCCACACTTCATGGAACTTGTGCTTCCTGTTTCTCTCAACTATGTTTGATTGATTCTGAAACTATCACATAGAAACATGCACACACACACAGAGAGAAAGAGAGCGAGAGAGCAAGAGAGAGTGAGAGAGCGAGAGAGCAAGAGAGCTAGAGAGAGAGCGAGAGAGAGAGCGAGAGAGTGAGAGAGAGAGCGAGAGAGAGAGCGAGAGAGAGAGCGAGAGAGAGAGAGAGAGAGACTTCTTACACACACAGGCTCATATATACAAATACCAGCTATACACATACAAACACTCCACATATCATGTGTATGAAGTGGCTATTCCATTCAGATTTGCAACAATGTCTATAATGGTCATACAACTATAACACTATCTACAAATGTGTTTCCTCTTACATTCCTCTGTGTTAAGAACATATGCTTGCATAATCAAACAACAAGAAAGCAATCAAACAAATAAGCAAGGGGAAACATTACCCGCACCCACATGGAGTTTTGTTGAATTTCTTGCCTACAGAGCCTCTGCTGTAAAGCTTGCCAGGGCTCTCTGGTGTCTCTGTGGGACCACCTAGGAGGAGCCAGCAAGGTCACCTCTCCTTTGGCTGAAGGCACACACTCAGGCATGAGGAAGAGATGGTTTCAGACATTTTAAAAATAGAATGGGTAATTTTCAGCCGGATGATATCTCTATCAGCAAAAGAAACAAAGGCTGAATGAGAAGAGGGATCTGATGCTGCTGTGAATCAATGTTTGTTTCCACAGAAAGGAAGCGATGTCTCCATGCCCTTTAAGAGTAAAAAAATGGAAGTATATCAAATCTGGATAAATAGGATATTTTTATTTTCTAAAATAAAGGACTTATATATAATAGGATAGATGTAAGCTAGTGTTAGATAGATTTAAAGTATGACATATGCCAAACCAAACAGCATTCAGATATATTCTAGTCTGGAAGAGGGATTGTAAGTAATTTTGAAAATCAAGGTCTGTACAACTGTGTCCAAAACTCACAGCTGCAGAGAGGGAAGTAAACAAGCCCTGTGAGAAGGCTGCATGATTAAGGACAGCCAAAGACTCAAAACTATTGAAATTCCTGCTTCCATTGGTGTGTTTATAAATCATACAAATCCCCTAGGAGAAAGTATGAAAGGACATTTGCGGAAATAGGAACAAATGTCATCTCCGCTTGTTTGTTCATTAGACTTGATCAGACAATGAATCAACTTTTGTGTTTGCTTTATAAAGGTAGTCTAAAGTTTCTATGTAGGCATTGTCTTTCCATGGAACATCAGGTATTTTACAGTCATCTCTGTGTAGGAGTCACATTGACAGCTGCTAAGTTCCATGAACAGGGGAACCATGGTTCATCCCAGCATTCACTTCTCCCAGTTTATATTGTTACATAGTTGTGTGTAGGGAATCTCGCGCAGACTACCATCTCTCTCAAGTCACGTGTAGAAATAGAAGGCGGAGCCAGTTAGACAGTCATGAAGCAGCTAGCTGTCCAGTTTCCATTATGTCAGCCACAGGGAGAGAACCCTAGACTTTAGCAGTATTTGTGTGTGCCATTCACTCACTTACTGTTAATGTCCCACAAAAACCCAGCAGAGTCAGTGGTAAAGGGGTAAGCTTTCCTTCTGGACAGTAATCTAGGCAGCATGTAAGAGTATTCATGGGCAAAAATTATTTGCACATTATTTTTATATATATCTCAGGTACCTAAGAGGTGTCCCTTTAAAACAACAACAACAACAAAAAAAAAACAACAGTACAGTAAAATATGCTTTGGTGGACCCTTATCATTGTCCTCAAAAGGGTATTATTTTTTTCCACATAGGAAACAACATAGCAATACTCTCAGGTCCTTTTAGAGATCTGTCTGTACACGTGCACAAAAACAGCAGAGTAAAAATCACTCTTCTGCAACTGTGCAGCCCCTCACCTCAATCACCAAATTGCTGTCTCTATTTTTATTTCTCTTTGGAAATTATTCCTCAGTTTGGTTTTCTTTTGTCACTGGCCTTCTGGATGATCATTTTGTAACATCTGGATACTTTCATATGAACATCTGGAGTGGAAAATTTTTTTAACTGTCTGATGCACGCAGACTACTTCTTGAAGAAATGTATTTTCCCAGATGTTATTAAGACATGGTTAAGCAAATGTAACAGTGTATAAAATTCCATAGGAATCACAAACCATGTTTAATCTGAAATCACATGAGTTTTTTTTCTTGCCTGTTATCTTTTGGCCTGGAATAAATAGTTAAAATATGTACATCAGGGACAATTGAGATGTCACAGGTGGTGTATGTAAGTTAGGAGCCTTTGAGATCAGGTTTGTTTGGATTCTGGGCCTGGCAGTCTGTAACTCTGTAACCTTGAGCAACTCTCTAAAGGTCAGCTTCCATACTTCAAGATTTGAAGTAAGGATAAAAGTCTTCCAGGCCAGTGGTATTAAATGAGATTATTTAAACAATGTATCTGGCTCAAAGTGCAGATTTGATAAACAAAAACTGGCATGAGTGTTTGTAACAATGTGCTACAGAACACAATTTAAGATTTCTTCTTTTCTTGACCTCCAGTGAATTCTATGCATATAATTAGTAATTTGGTCTTTGCATAAAGTTTTCCAGGGAACAAATGTTTTGAGAGCTGAAATAGAATCTTGTCTGCTTACCTATTGCTCTTTAAGTGGGAGGGAAGGAAGGAATGTAGCAGCTGTCTTTATTTGTTATAGGAAAGTTAGGAGATGCCCATATCCCAAGCTCTTGGGGTACAGACTAAGAAATGTATTTGCAATGAGGGGAGCTGGATGTAAAGTCTCATTCTTAGGCAAATGATGAGTTTTTGGAGATTGACAGCTATTTGGAGAAAGAGATGTAGTTTTCTGTAAGAGTGTAGCCCCTGTTAGGTCAATCAAGCTCCAATGTGAAGCTACACATTCACAGATATATGCTATTACTATTCTGCTTCAAAGGATCAAAAGTCATGAATTTTTTTGAGTAATGAGGGAACATATCTGGGAATTGGGAAAACAGAGGTTAAATGTGAGCAAAATCAACTGTAGAAAATTCTCATACAACTAATTAAAACACTCTCATAAAAAGTGAACATGCTTATTCTATATTTTCAGACCAAATGGTAATTCCCACCACTACGCCCAGATCATGAGTTAACAGAGTTTAGGAAAATGATCTATATGATTTCAATTTCATATGTGTATTCTGAAACAGAATGTTATTCTCCAAAAATTTTGATTATTCTCCTTTAAGGAAAATCAGCATTTGAGCATTCTTAATTTTTCATTCTTTTCCCGATGATGTGAAGAATATTCTCTTAAGTCAGGAAGACAAGGTAATAAGGAAAGCGCAAAAATCAACCAGTTAGAGTGAGAACAAAACCCTTGATATATTTCAATTTACGGGAAAAAATGGAGTGCCATAAAGCAAAGTATACTTTCAATACAATTAAACAATGAAAACATATCTAGAATATTTAAAATAGAGGTTGGTTGCTCATCTGAGGTAA
>NC_034610.1:49999600-50053993 GCF_900095145.1 Mus pahari | reverse complement strand
ATCACATAGAAACATGCACACACACACAGAGAGAAAGAGAGCGAGAGAGCAAGAGAGAGTGAGAGAGCGAGAGAGCAAGAGAGCTAGAGAGAGAGAGAGAGAGAGAGAGAGAGAGAGAGAGAGAGAGAGAGAGAGAGAGAGAGAGAGAGAGAGAGAGAGAGAGAGAGAGAGACTTCTTACACACACAGGCTCATATATACAAATACCAGCTATACACATACAAACACTCCACATATCATGTGTATGAAGTGGCTATTCCATTCAGATTTGCAACAATGTCTATAATGGTCATACAACTATAACACTATCTACAAATGTGTTTCCTCTTACATTCCTCTGTGTTAAGAACATATGCTTGCATAATCAAACAACAAGAAAGCAATCAAACAAATAAGCAAGGGGAAACATTACCCGCACCCACATGGAGTTTTGTTGAATTTCTTGCCTACAGAGCCTCTGCTGTAAAGCTTGCCAGGGCTCTCTGGTGTCTCTGTGGGACCACCTAGGAGGAGCCAGCAAGGTCACCTCTCCTTTGGCTGAAGGCACACACTCAGGCATGAGGAAGAGATGGTTTCAGACATTTTAAAAATAGAATGGGTAATTTTCAGCCGGATGATATCTCTATCAGCAAAAGAAACAAAGGCTGAATGAGAAGAGGGATCTGATGCTGCTGTGAATCAATGTTTGTTTCCACAGAAAGGAAGCGATGTCTCCATGCCCTTTAAGAGTAAAAAAATGGAAGTATATCAAATCTGGATAAATAGGATATTTTTATTTTCTAAAATAAAGGACTTATATATAATAGGATAGATGTAAGCTAGTGTTAGATAGATTTAAAGTATGACATATGCCAAACCAAACAGCATTCAGATATATTCTAGTCTGGAAGAGGGATTGTAAGTAATTTTGAAAATCAAGGTCTGTACAACTGTGTCCAAAACTCACAGCTGCAGAGAGGGAAGTAAACAAGCCCTGTGAGAAGGCTGCATGATTAAGGACAGCCAAAGACTCAAAACTATTGAAATTCCTGCTTCCATTGGTGTGTTTATAAATCATACAAATCCCCTAGGAGAAAGTATGAAAGGACATTTGCGGAAATAGGAACAAATGTCATCTCCGCTTGTTTGTTCATTAGACTTGATCAGACAATGAATCAACTTTTGTGTTTGCTTTATAAAGGTAGTCTAAAGTTTCTATGTAGGCATTGTCTTTCCATGGAACATCAGGTATTTTACAGTCATCTCTGTGTAGGAGTCACATTGACAGCTGCTAAGTTCCATGAACAGGGGAACCATGGTTCATCCCAGCATTCACTTCTCCCAGTTTATATTGTTACATAGTTGTGTGTAGGGAATCTCGCGCAGACTACCATCTCTCTCAAGTCACGTGTAGAAATAGAAGGCGGAGCCAGTTAGACAGTCATGAAGCAGCTAGCTGTCCAGTTTCCATTATGTCAGCCACAGGGAGAGAACCCTAGACTTTAGCAGTATTTGTGTGTGCCATTCACTCACTTACTGTTAATGTCCCACAAAAACCCAGCAGAGTCAGTGGTAAAGGGGTAAGCTTTCCTTCTGGACAGTAATCTAGGCAGCATGTAAGAGTATTCATGGGCAAAAATTATTTGCACATTATTTTTATATATATCTCAGGTACCTAAGAGGTGTCCCTTTAAAACAACAACAACAACAAAAAAAAAACAACAGTACAGTAAAATATGCTTTGGTGGACCCTTATCATTGTCCTCAAAAGGGTATTATTTTTTTCCACATAGGAAACAACATAGCAATACTCTCAGGTCCTTTTAGAGATCTGTCTGTACACGTGCACAAAAACAGCAGAGTAAAAATCACTCTTCTGCAACTGTGCAGCCCCTCACCTCAATCACCAAATTGCTGTCTCTATTTTTATTTCTCTTTGGAAATTATTCCTCAGTTTGGTTTTCTTTTGTCACTGGCCTTCTGGATGATCATTTTGTAACATCTGGATACTTTCATATGAACATCTGGAGTGGAAAATTTTTTTAACTGTCTGATGCACGCAGACTACTTCTTGAAGAAATGTATTTTCCCAGATGTTATTAAGACATGGTTAAGCAAATGTAACAGTGTATAAAATTCCATAGGAATCACAAACCATGTTTAATCTGAAATCACATGAGTTTTTTTTCTTGCCTGTTATCTTTTGGCCTGGAATAAATAGTTAAAATATGTACATCAGGGACAATTGAGATGTCACAGGTGGTGTATGTAAGTTAGGAGCCTTTGAGATCAGGTTTGTTTGGATTCTGGGCCTGGCAGTCTGTAACTCTGTAACCTTGAGCAACTCTCTAAAGGTCAGCTTCCATACTTCAAGATTTGAAGTAAGGATAAAAGTCTTCCAGGCCAGTGGTATTAAATGAGATTATTTAAACAATGTATCTGGCTCAAAGTGCAGATTTGATAAACAAAAACTGGCATGAGTGTTTGTAACAATGTGCTACAGAACACAATTTAAGATTTCTTCTTTTCTTGACCTCCAGTGAATTCTATGCATATAATTAGTAATTTGGTCTTTGCATAAAGTTTTCCAGGGAACAAATGTTTTGAGAGCTGAAATAGAATCTTGTCTGCTTACCTATTGCTCTTTAAGTGGGAGGGAAGGAAGGAATGTAGCAGCTGTCTTTATTTGTTATAGGAAAGTTAGGAGATGCCCATATCCCAAGCTCTTGGGGTACAGACTAAGAAATGTATTTGCAATGAGGGGAGCTGGATGTAAAGTCTCATTCTTAGGCAAATGATGAGTTTTTGGAGATTGACAGCTATTTGGAGAAAGAGATGTAGTTTTCTGTAAGAGTGTAGCCCCTGTTAGGTCAATCAAGCTCCAATGTGAAGCTACACATTCACAGATATATGCTATTACTATTCTGCTTCAAAGGATCAAAAGTCATGAATTTTTTTGAGTAATGAGGGAACATATCTGGGAATTGGGAAAACAGAGGTTAAATGTGAGCAAAATCAACTGTAGAAAATTCTCATACAACTAATTAAAACACTCTCATAAAAAGTGAACATGCTTATTCTATATTTTC
This sequence comes from Mus pahari, assembly GCF_900095145.1. Classification (NCBI taxonomy): domain Eukaryota; kingdom Metazoa; phylum Chordata; class Mammalia; order Rodentia; family Muridae; genus Mus; species Mus pahari. The sequence goes on along the minus strand of NC_034610.1, from coordinate 50,050,926 downwards.
AGACCAAATGGTAATTCCCACCACTACGCCCAGATCATGAGTTAACAGAGTTTAGGAAAATGATCTATATGATTTCAATTTCATATGTGTATTCTGAAACAGAATGTTATTCTCCAAAAATTTTGATTATTCTCCTTTAAGGAAAATCAGCATTTGAGCATTCTTAATTTTTCATTCTTTTCCCGATGATGTGAAGAATATTCTCTTAAGTCAGGAAGACAAGGTAATAAGGAAAGCGCAAAAATCAACCAGTTAGAGTGAGAACAAAACCCTTGATATATTTCAATTTACGGGAAAAAATGGAGTGCCATAAAGCAAAGTATACTTTCAATACAATTAAACAATGAAAACATATCTAGAATATTTAAAATAGAGGTTGGTTGCTCATCTGAGGTAAATTGGCTACTTCAGTGGAACCATGAATAGAGTTTTCAGACAAAAAAAAAAAAAAAAAAAAAGAGGAAAATGTTGTTATATTATTTCCTGGTGTGATAAAACATAAGAAATTGCCCAAACTTTCAAGATAAGTATTTTCCTGGCAATGCATTCTCAGAGCAATTTTCAATGAAGTCCTTCCATGAAACAGCCAAAGGTACAAGGCTGTCAGCACACTAAGAGAGAAGAAAACACCCTTTATTTCTCCCACACTAGAAACCTGGAAATACAAAAATCATGGTTCACTCAGTTGTGGTCCTCATGTCTCTGGAAAACCTGATAATGAGTCCATTTCATTTTCTGACATTCCATAATAACTTTACCTCCAGAGAGCACTGGTGATGATGGGGACTGGGTGCATTTTGTTGCAACCCTCAAATATAAAGTGTACAGGTAAATTCTCATGATAGATTAATCAACAGGACCTTAACATTAGCCTTCTTCATTAGGGTAGTCTTTAGCATGAGTACATACAGAATGAATTCTTACTTACATGGAGAGCATGTTGGTTGCTACATACAAATATATTAAAGATTGATTATCATCATAACATCATGATAGAAACAGCTATTGACATCTTCCCAATGTTACCTTGAGCAAATATAGCTAATATCTGTCATGTATTCATGTCTTCTGTAAGGTGTTTAGTAATGGAGTGAACACCATTATTCCCATTCATGAATAAGGAAATTGATTAGAACTAGGCACTTTCTGAAGATTATGCATCTTACTTGTGAGGAGCTGAGATATGAAACCAGACTGAAGCTATGTTAATGTGGTTGGTAGTCAGTCATGAGAATGCCTTCAAGCAGTCTACAGATTTGCATAGGACCATAAACCCCAAAGCGTAGAGACTGTAGAGTCACACATGGAAGAGGCAATGGGAGAGGACATAACATGAACATTAATAGAGGAAACGCTAACTCAAGTTTATTGACTTAGGCAGGAAAGACCACTAATGTGATTCTTGCCCAAGTGTCTTAAAACGAACAGAACTGCATTAAAGTCACCAAGAAAAGTGAAAACATAGTATAAAATAGCAGAACAAATAATCGAATAGGATACTTAGCACCAAGGTAAAACTGAATGTTCATCTTTTGAAAGTGATTATGGTCTAATGCAAGTGTACTGAATTTTCAGAAGGAAAAGAACCCCATAGGATTTGATCCCTTTGACTCCCAATTTATTTTCCATTTATTTGGGGTGGGGAATTGGAGAACATGTCTATGCCATAGGGTTCATATGGAAATTATAGGATCACTCATAGAAACTGTTTTCTTCCTTCTATCAGTGGGTTTGGCACCCAGGTCTTCAGAATTGGTGGCAAGCACCTTTATCTAATGAACCATCTTACCTAAATTCATTGCAAACTTTTGTACTTACTATCTGCAACTTTAATACTCAGCTTTTATGGGGCCGCAGGTGAATTAATAGGCACAATACTTTGTCCTTAAGATTCTTTCTCTTTCTACCTTGCTGTCATAGAAAATCACCTCCCCAACCCCCAAACACACATGAACATATACATTTTAGAGGATTATCAGGGATTATCTATTCCTACTGTTCTGATTCTGCCTGTCAGGAAATGCAACTAGACTATGACATACACTAAGGGTATATAGATTTCTTATCTTGAAACACAGAAAAAGGTTTTATAGGATCCCTCTGAAAGCAAGAAGGATGTGTGATTGCCTTTTTAGATGTTTCTCTAAAGAGTTCAAGAGATTGAAGCTAGCTCTCAAGGGGAGATGCTGAGGAATTGTTGCTCCTCATGTCAAAATGGTAAATAGGGTAAAATCCCTAAGGGAACAAGAAGGACTCATGTAGTATATACTTAAGCACTGGCAAAATTCTTTAGAAATATAAGAGCAAAATACGTGGTGTCATACAAAGCATACATATGGGGAGGAGACAGTTGGAACAGTGGTAGGAAAGGACAACCCACCACTTCTGCATGTTCAGTCCACTGTTCATAGCAGTGAACAGTTTAAAGTTTCTCTTCTATCATTTCTATGAATTAATGGGCATGCATACATAAAACAATTTTGCTTATTCTTGTTTTTGCTTACCCTACATAGTATTACGATAGGGTGTTTCCATTTATATTATATCCATTTTTCCATTTTGTTAATTATAGATTTAATGTTTCTTTTTCATGTCTCTATGGCTTGGTAGCCAACCCAGAGCCTGTAAATCTTCATCACTTTATGATGAAGCTGTGTCCAGCCCCAACTTTTTGAAACTGAATCTCATGTAGCCGAGGATGGATCAAAACTTTCTGCAAAACAGGGCTTGCTTTGAACTCATGATTCTCCTTCTTCTAACCTCATGAGTGCTGGGATGACAGGTGTATACCATCACACCTTGGGGTATTTTAAAACATAAATGTCATATACTTCTGCACTGTTAGTATTTTGTAATATATTTCCTCATATTCCTATGATGTTATGGTCTCTATGGTACCTTGTGTCATTTCCAGATTTTCTTGTAAACATACATCTTGCATATATTCTTATTCTTCCATGAAATCTTCTGTAAATACGTCTGGTTAAAGGGAATATAATAAAAAAGACCTAGACTAACAGACTGGATATGTAAACAGGACCTAGCCTTTTCCGTCATACAGGAAATGGACCTCAGAGACATAGATAGACACTACCTCAGAGTAAAAGGCTGGAAAAATATTTCCAAGCAAATGGTCCCAAGAAACAAGCTGAAGGAGTCATTCTCATATCAAATAAAATTGACTTTCAACCAAAAGATATAAAAAAGATGAGTAAGGACACTTCATACTCGTCAAAGGAAAATCTACCAAAATGAACTATCAATTCTGAACATCTATGCTCCAAATGCAAGGGAAACACATTCATAAAAGAAATTTTACTAAAGCTCAAAGCACACATTGTACCTCAGAGAAAATTAGTAGGAAACTTCTACACCCCACTCTCATCAATGGAAAGATAATGGAAACAAACTAAACAGAGATACAGTGAAAGTAACAGAAGTTATGACCTAAATGGATTTAACAGATATCTATAGAAAATTTCACCCTAAAACAAAAGAATACAACTTCTCAGCACCTCATGGAATTGGTCAAAAACCCCAGGCCTCAACAAATACAAGAATATTGAAACAATCAAACTATCCCATGCATCCTATCAGATCACCAGGGACTATGGTTGGTCTTCAATACCAACAAAAACAATGGAAAGCGCACATAAACATGGAAGCTGAACAATTCCTACTCCATGAAAACTTGGTCAAGGAAGAACTAAAAGAAGAAATTAAAGACTTTTTAGAATTTAATGAAAATGAAGGCAGACCATACCAAAAATTATGGGACACAATGAAAGCAGTGTTAAAACAAAAATCCATAGCTCTAAGTGCCTCCAAAAAGAAACTGGAGAGAACATACACTAGCAGCTTGATAGCAGATCTGAAAGCTCTACAACACAAAGAAGAGGAGTAGATGGCAGGAGATAATCAAACTCAGGGCTGAAGTCAACTGAGTAGCAACAAACAGAACTATACAAAGAATCAACAAAAGTAGGAATTGGTTCTTTGAGAAAACCAACAAGATAGATAAACCAGTCATGCTAATCAGAGGGCACAGAGACAGTATTCAAATTAATAAAATCAGAAATGAAAATGGAGACATAACAACTGAAACTGAAATTAAAAACAAAACAAAACAAAACATCAGATCCTACTACAAAAGACTATACTCAACCAAATTGGAAAATCTTGATGAAGTGGACAAATTTCTAGACAGATATCAGGTACAAAAGTAAAATCAGGATCAGATAAATGATCTAAACATTCCCATAACCCATAAAGAAATAGAAGCAGTCATTAAAAGTCTCCCAACCAAAAAAAGTCCAGGACCAGATGGGTTTAGCACAGAATTCAATCAGACCTTCAAAGAAGACATAATACCAATACTCTTTAAACTATTCTACAAAACAGCAACAGAAGGAAAACTACCCAATTCTTTCTATAAAGCCATTATTATGCTTATAGCTAAACCACAGAAAAGCCCAATAAACAAAGAGATCTTCAGACCAGTTTCCCTTATGAACTTCAATGCAAAAATATTCAATAAAATTCTCATAAACTGAATCCAAGAACACATCAAAATAATCATTCACCACGATCAAGTAGCCTTCATCCCAGGGAAGCTGGAATAGTTCAATATATAGAAATCCATCAACATAATCCACTACAAAAAATATTCAAAGAGAAAAAAAAACCACTTGATCATTTCATTAGAGGTTGAAAAAAACATTTGACACAATTCAACATCTGTTCATGTTAAAAGTCTTAGAAAGATTGGGAATTCAAGCCCACACCTAAACATAGTAAAGGCAATATACAGCGAACCAGTAGCCAACATCAAACTAAATGGAGAGGTCAAAGGGATACATATTGGAAAGGAAAAAGTCAAAATATCACTACTTGCAAATGATACGATATTATATTTAAGTGACCCCAAAAATTCTACCACAGAACTCCTACAGTTATTAAAAACTTCAGCAAAGAGACTGGATATAAAATTAACTCAAGGAAATCACTAGCCTTCCTATATCCGAAGGATAAACAGGCTGAGAATGAAAATAGGGAATCAACACACTTCATAATAGTCAAAAATAATATAAAATACCTTGGTGTGACTCTGACTAAGCAAGTGAAAGATCTGTATGACAAGAACTTCAAGTCTCTGAAGAAAGAAATTAAAGATCTCAGGAGATGAAATGATCTCCCATGCTCATGGATTGGCAGGAATAATATAGTAAAAATTGCCATGTTGCCAAAAGCAATCTACAGATTTAATGCAACCCCAATCAAAATTCCAACTCAATTTTTCATAGAATTAGAAAGGGCAACTGGCAAAGTCATTTGGAATAACAAAAAAACCCAAGATAGCAAAAACTTTACCGAACAATAAAAGAACTTCTGGGGGGAATCACCATTCCTGACCTCAAGCTGTATTACAGAACAATAGTAATAAAAACTGTATCTGTATTGGTACAGAGACAGACAGGAAGATTAATGGAGTAAAATTGAAGATCCAGAAATGAACCCACACACCTGTGGTCACTTGATTTTTGACAAAGGAGCTAAAACCATCCAGTGGGAAAAAGACAGCATTTTCAACAAATGGTGCTGGTTCAACTGTAAGTCGGCATTAAGAAGAATGGAAATCAATCCTTTCTTATATCCCTGTACAAACCTCAAGTCCAAGTGGTTCAAGGACTTCCACATAAATCCAGACACACTGAAAGTAATAGCAGAGAAAGTGGGGAAGAGCCTTGAACACATGGGCACAGGGGGAAATTTCCAGAACAAAACACTAATGGCTTATGCTCTAAGATCAAGAATTGACAAATGGAACCTCATAAAATTGCAAAGCTTCTATAAGGCAAAGGACACTGTCAATAGGACAAAATGGCAACCAACAGATTGGGAAAAGATATTAACAATCCTATATCCAATAGAGGGATAAAATACAATATATACAATGAACTCAAGAAGTTAGACCCCAGAGAATCAAACAACCCTATTAAAAATGGGGTACAAAGCTAAATAAAGAATTTTCAACTGAGGAATACCAAATGGCTGAGAAGCACCTAAAGAAATGTTCAACACCCTCAGGCATCAGGGAAATGCAAAACAAAACAACCCTTAGATTCCATCTTACACCAATAAGAATGGCTAAGATCAAAAACTCAGGTGACAGCAGATGCTGGCATGCATATGGAAAAAGAGGAATACTCCTCCATTGTTGGTGAGATTTCAAGCTAAGTACAACCACTCTGTAAATCAGTGTGGCAGTTCCTCAGAAAATTGGACATAGTATTACCTGAGATCTACTACTCCTGAGACAATACCCAAAAGATTCACCAACATTTAACAAGTACAAATGCTCTACTATGTTTGTAGCAGCCTTATTTATAATAAACGGAGCTGGAAAGAACCCAGATATCCTTCAACAGAGGAATAGATACAGAAAATGTGGTACATTTACACAATGGAGTACTACTCAGCTATTAAAAATAATGAATTCATGAATTTCTTAGGCTAATAGATGGAACTAGAAAAGATCATCCTGAGTGAGGTAACCCAATCACAAAAGAACACACATACAATGCACTCACTGATAAGTGGATATTAGCCCAAAAGCTCAGAATACCCAAGATACAATTCACAGACTACATGAAGCTCAAGAAGAAGGAAGTTCAAGGTGTGGATGCTTTAGTCCTTCTTAGACAGGGAACAAACTACTCATGGGAGCAAATACAGTGACAAAGTGTGGAGCAGATACTGAAGGAAAGGCCATCCAGGGACTGCCCCACCTGGGGATCCATCTCATATATAGTCACCAGACTCGGACACTATTGTGAATGCCAAGAAGTATATGCTGACAGGAGCCTGATGTAGCTGTCTCCTGAGAGGCTCTGCCAGAGCCTGACAAATATAGAGGTGGATGCTTGCAACCAACCACTGGACTGAGCACAAGCTCCCCAACGGAGGAATTAAAGAAAGGACTGAAGTAGCTGAAGGGGTTTGCAACCCTATAGGAAGAACAACAATATCAGCCAACTAGACTCCGTATAGCTCCCAGGGACTGAACGACCAACAAAGGAGTACTCTTGGAGGGACTCATGGCTCTAGCTGCATATGTAGCAGAGGATGGCCTTGTTGGGCACCAATGTGAGGTGAGGCCCTTGGTCCTGTGAAGGCTTGGTGCCCCAGTGTAGGGTAATTCAAGGGCAGGGAAGTGGGTAGGTGGGTGGGGGAAACACCCTTATAGAAGTAGGAATAGAGGGGTGGGATAGGGGGGAGTGGAACCAGGAAAAGGGATAACATTTGAAATGCAAATAAAGAAAATATCCAGTAAAAAGTAATAAAAGAGTATATCATAAAAAATAAATAAAATAAATTTAAAAACAAATAAACCAATGATATAGAATATTTTATTTTGTATGCACACTGGCACATGATATAGTCAGAACAATAATTATATATGCTTTGACACACAGTAGTTTTCATAGATTAATTAGTAGAAGTCGTTTATACAGCTTCTAGCTATATCTGTGTTGTCAAGTCAAAAGGCTTAAAGTATACTTTCTAATATCCATCCACCAGTGTCAGAAAGAGAAGTTCTATTTATAGGCAGAACTTGTCAACATTGTATAGGGAATACATCAAGAACATTTTGAAGTTGCTGTTTCAACTTTACAAAATTTCAATACTTTAATATCAATGCTATTTTAACATTTCAAGTTATTTCAACCTGAGACATTCAGATGGGTGTTTGAATGTTTGGGTTCATATTCCACTGCCCCCCAAAAGGTCAAAGATAAAAGTTGTTCAAACATATAAAATGCCATCTGTGTTAGAATCACCGTTGTAATGAGCCAACATGGAAAATGGATATTTAAATGTTTAGGGATTTTTGAAAACAGTGAAAGATCCATCATGAAATATTTGTGTCATTTTAAAGTTTATCATCTATTAGAAAATGAAAGTCAAACATAATGAGATCAAACAAGAGTTTTGTTCCTCCAGTATCTGCTCATTCTGCTGGGTGTCGGGTCACTCATAAACATTTTGGCTGGTCACATAGTTGTCCCAGTTGCTGTCAAACAAAACCTTGAATTTGGTCGGTCTTCTGAAGATCAGGCTGAGTAGAAATGTGTACTGATCTTATGAATTGAAAAAGAAATCAGATTTTAGGTTTCAACAAAGTGGAACTGTTCCATGATCTATCTTAAAGGAGCACGGTTGATTAGTGTGGTGGAAACATCTGGCCTCTGGTGTGATCTCCTGGCCTGAGAGCCAGGCTCCTTCTCATTCATGACTTGGCTGTTGTTTCTGGTCCTGCTCTGTTGAAAGTCTCATTTACCCTCTTTCACGCAATCTCACTGTGAATCTTCAGTCTGTCTGTCTGTCTGTTCTTGGTAGCTTGTAAAATCTTCCACCACACTGGTCACTGCAGATCTGGCCAGTCCTTTGCAGTTTGCCTTTGAGGCAAAAGAAGGAAATGTTGGATGATGTCTGTGAAACATCCAAAAGCATCTAATGCCTATTCTTGAAACTCCTTTGGTGCCTTTAATAATAATAAAAAAATCACTCATGAATGGAAAAAAATATTTTAACCCACATGAATCAGTGTGCTTTATAAGCCAGCACTGTAAATCCTGGAAGGAATACAGTATCTGAAGTTAAATTGCGCAGAGCCCTGTGGTGTGGTCACAGTGGGTGGGACTGGGTATTAGCCTAGAGGCCCCCACTGAGAAGTCAGAGACCTCCCAATTGTCCCTCGCTGATGGTGGGCTTGGGATGTACTTACAGAAATAATTATTTACAGAAACTTGTAAGAACAAATGAATCACCCTTATTCTTAGACTTGCCCTGCGTTGAGAGGTTTGTCTACTTGTCTGTTTAAAATTGGAAGATTTCAAAGTTCAACAAGAAACACATTTTTAAATTTTTTTTCTTTGAGGACACCAGCGTCTTCGGTAAGAATACTTTCTGGTTTTACTGTGAGTCCTCTTGGTAGGATTTACCACTGCACTTTTGTTTGACCTGTATATTTTAATTTAGGATGGGTCAAACTTATGCATGTACAGTTTTCAATAGTAGCATCATGGCATCTCTGTGTTTTTAGTGAGGTTTCAGTTGTCACAAAGATCTCCCCAATCTTCACACATGGAACCTGGCAGAGCTCCACTTCCACTCCCGACCCCTGGAGAATAGCAGTAGCCAAAGAGATTAGCAGAACTGCAATTCTGTGCATGTTGGAAAAGTTCAAATGTTTTCTTACCAAGATTCTAGTTTAGACTTTCTCAGCCTAATACAAATGAGGTTGTGTGTGTTTTTGGGCTTTTTTGTTTTTGTTTTTGTTTTTTTGTAAACTTTTTATTTTCAAAGTTTTCTCTCAAGTCAAGTATACAACCAATATTTAGCATTTTCACCTGTATCCTGTTCTCTATTTCATTTCATTAGTCCTTCTGTTCTCCTAGACAATTGAAGTTCTGCTTTTTTTTTGTCATATATACATACAGGATTTTTTGAAGAGGTTAACCATATGAATGGACTCTTTAACAATCTGGAAAAAGCTGCAATACAACCCAATTAAAAAGCAGTGGCAAATTGGAAACAGCATGTTTTGGAATTAAAGTTAAAACTAGTCATAGTCATTTATAAGGCATTAGGGTATTGAGGGCTTAAAAATGGCATAACCCCTTAGATACTTCCTAGGGTGATCAGTTCAGCTGAAGGATGCAGAAGGAATCTTGTTTGATGTGAACAGCCGAGTTGGTGACTGTTAGTCATAGTCAGGGTATCTATTGCAGAATTATCTAGGGGAGAGACCACTCCCTCCTTAAAATGTATAATCAGACTCAGCCATTACTCAGTGCGATCAGTTTCTATGTAGGTAAATGTGCTGTGAAATATTTCAGCTAATCTCTATGGAAAACATTCATACTATGAGCTAGTAATATAGAAATTAACAAATATCAGAGGCAATAGATTTCTCTACATTTGTGACTCAGTTTAAAAAAATCTTAGTAAATAAAAAACTTATTCTTTATAGCACATTTTTTCCCAGGTGGGCGAGCACCTGCACAGGTTTCTTTCCTGTCTGTGCACCTGGGTATAAATGAACTTTACAAAGGCAATGTTCATCATCCTGTGATCAAAATAAATATCAGTACAAGGTGACTGAGGAAGGTTTAGTGGTTTTCTGTATTTTTCCAGCTATTTAAGTCTATGCAAGGCCCAGTGTTCCTAGACAGCACAACAGAAATAAAGATGACACATAAAGTTTAGCACCTTAGCTATAATGTTTAAACAATGTTAAGACTTGTGCATTAGTGAAACCAATGCCATTCTCAGGTTGCTGGACAGGGACTGTGGAGGAGTTGCCCATGCCCACTGCATTCACCATACTCCCCATATTCATCATGGCCTACACCGGCTCACCAGCTCTTAGAATTGAGTCCCATCTACCAATTTTTCAACTTCGTGTTCTTGACTAAATTCTTTAACATCTTGTAACCTTTTCTGACCTGAAAAAATAGAGACAGTAAGTAATACCATTATAACCACAAGAATTAACTAATGAGGACTGAAGTTATAGACAGCCCACAGGGTAGAGCATTTAATAATAAAAGCACTATCTAGTCTCCTTTTGAGGCATTGAATTTAGCATTTCAATGTGACAGCTAGACCCTAGCATTCTTTGTAGAATTCATCATAATCGCAAAAACATAGAAGCAAAACAAAGGGTCGTGTGTGGACAAATAGGGAAATGTGGTATGTACCTCCTCCTGTAGAATATTGTTCAGTCTTTAAAGAAAGAAATACAATGAAACACAAAGCGTTTGAAAGAAGACATGTAAATGAAACAAGCCAGACACAGTAGAAGTTTTGTAGGTTTCCCCTATACATGGCACACGATAGTCAAAATCCATAGAAGTAGAGAGGAGATTCGTATTTACCAGGGACTGTGGAAGAAGGGTCATGTGAAAGATTGTTAAAGGGCAAGAAAGGTTCAAGAAACTGAGAATACAGAGATCTGCTCAGCTTAGAGTGCTTGTAGTTAACTGTTTCCACGAATATCACAACATTGCTAGATCTCATGTCACATGTTTGTATCATAAACTATAACTTTGTAAGGTGAGAAGAAAGTTTGGGTGGCTGCAGGCATGTTTGTGATGCAAACGATTCTGGTGCAGCTTCAGTAAGTAACTCTACTGGTGGAGTTGTATTCACTACAGCTTTTAGGTTAATTAACAAACTACAAAGTGTTTTATTTAAAAAAAAAAAAAAAGGCTAATATGAATGCCTGCTTTTAAAAAATACTCCGAACACACAAAGCCATGTGAGTCACATCATGTGTCCCTCTGAAACAAAGTGTTTCAGCTAATAGTTAAAATCCAAAAGCTAAGGCTTGAACTCAGAAACCTTGGCAAACCAGTTGTGTGCTTTGAAAACAGATTGAATCATCTGTGGTCCAATCTTTTGGAAGTTGTTTACAGAACAGCAGTCTTAGCAAGCATAAATGGTTTCTCTTGGAGGCCAAGGGCAGATAAAATTTGGAAGAATGATTGAGTTCTCCATCCAGAGGAAGGGCTAAGCACCTGTCAGCACATACCAGCTAAAAATGCTGCTCTTAGATTCAGGATTCATCACCTGCTGCTCACAGCTCGCTCAGACATAACTGGCCCTGTCTCTGCCTTGCTCCAGAATGTGCAGCCATGGGAACTGGCACCATATGTGGCCCTCTGCATCCTGTAATTGAGTATGAGTGATCTTCTACCTTTATTTATGGTCTGCACATGTCCTTCCAGACTCCACAAAACAGTCATCTAACTTAATTTTAGTAAATAGGGTGAAATCTCAGAGCCCTTTTAAATATTTTTTAAAAGGCTTCTGAGAATGTGCTTTCCCAAACGTCTCACCAGTTCTGACATGAGCAGACTAGCTACAGGTCTAGAAACAGCTTTGCAGGTCATGTCCAGCACTCATCAAAGCAACTTTCAGTAAATCAACTGCTGTTCTCCACACCCTCTCTGCCTCACTTCTTGCTCCAGCTGTTCTGGGTTAAGGTTGGAGCCATGAAGGAGAGCTGGAAGCAGCAAAGCAGGTAGGAGACTGGCAGAAGTTCAGAGGATAGATGATAGCAGCTTAGAGAGCAGCAGAGGTAGTGAATTGTGTAAGGGATGGCTGAAAGAACAGACACCTTGCAATAGGACTCAGTAGGATTTCCTGACTAACTGGGTATGCCAAGAAGGATGTATTAATGACTTTTCCATAGGGTGTAAGGAGAAGAGAGGCTGAAAAGATGAGTCCCTGGTCAAGGATTCTATTCCTGCACAAACATCATGACCAAGAAGCAAGTTGGAGAGGAAAGGGCTTATTCAGCTTACACTTCCACATTGCTGTTCATCACCAAAGGAAGTCAGGACTGGAACTCAAGCAGGTCAGGAAGCAGGAGCTGAAACAGAGGCTATGGAGGGGTGTTCCTTACTGGCTTGCTTTCTTATAAAACTCAGGACTACGAGCCCAGGGATAACACCACCCACAATGGGCCCTCTCATCCTTGATCACTCATTGAAAAAATGCCTTACAGCTGGATCTCATGGAGGCATTTCCTTAATGGAAACTTCTTACTCTGTGGTAACTCCAGCTTGTGTCAAGTTGACACACAAAACCAGTCAGTACACCTGGGTAGAAGGAACTGCAAAGATTGAGTTACTCTCAAATGAGTTGAGGAAGAACACAGGGAATTTTGATCAGGGAGTACAGGAGTTCAGTCAGAGATTTATTAAACATAAAGATCTATTCAGTAGTATGTAGAGAGTGTATGGAAACTATACAGTAGTTTGGAATCTACATAAGAAATGGCACTTTGCCATAAAATTCAGGAGATTGAAAACCAGGACACTGATGTTGTCAACGATGTCTGTGAGGATCGTGCTCCATGCCTGAGAAGTGGCTTCATCCTTCACAAGTCACAGAACGGTCTTTACATGCAAAGTCCAGTGTTCGAGGTAAATTTTCCCACAATAACTTTGCATATGCTCTAGAGCCTCTTGGTTGGAGGGTGTGAAACATGACTTGAGAAGCACATGCTTGAATGTGATGCGATTTATGAATAATTGGTGATCAATTTTCTAATTCCATCAGACATGCAAGAAAATGAAAGTGTTAGTCATAAACCTTAACAAGAGGAGGGAGCCCCAGAGCCAGCAGGAAAGCTGTGGTCAGCATCTAAACTTTAAGTAAACTGCTGTATGCTACTTATCCTTCAGGATTCATAGTCTACGTTATCTGTCAGAGCTTACTGCTGTACACTGAAAAATATATCACAGTAGCATGGACTATGTGAAGAATAAACTCAGTTTAAGTGTGAAAAAAATGTTGACTAATAGACCTATTCACTAATGAACAGTCTCGTTTAACACTGGATATTAATATTTAACTTTTGATTTTGGCTTTTTTTTTATACATGCAAACATTGAGAGATAGTTGTTTTCAAGTTAATTTATTCCTGGTATTTTGAAAGCCTTTCAAGTAGAATTGTATATACTGAGAAAATGAAGTATTCATTACTTTGAAATTTTTCTCTCTTGATGAGCCAGATTCAAGAAACACTTAATGTTTGTGTTAAATAAAACTGGTGTCATGTATGATGCCAAACACATGGCTGAAACTGGCTGATGTAACTAGTCATCCATGGATATCCAGTGTCATGCAAAGTGAAAAATACAGTGAGTGTTTCACCTTGTCAGGTCAATGTTTTTCTGAAAACAAACATCACCTCTTCTATGATCTTAGGTTCTCAGAGTTAAAGGAAATACAATTTATGAACATAATCTAATGAGCCATGTGTATAATATGGCTTGTTTATAGAAATGAGAACTTACATTAAAAGGTTATATGTAAAAATGTGAGTGAATGAATCTCTTAGGTTTTTATATTACTGGCTTAAAGGAGAAGTAGACAGAATTAGGAATTTTAAAAGAATTTATAACATGAAACATAACTCTAACATAATATGTAGAGCTGGAGAGAGTGCTCTGAGGATTAGAGCATATACTGCTCCTGCAGGGGACCTGAATTCGGTACCTAACCCCCAGCTCATAACCACTTACAAGTTTATCTCCAGAGAATTTGGCACCTTCTTCTGACCTCTTAAGCAATCTGCACTCACCTTCTACACAGAATGCTTTTTTTTTTTAAAGGTAATTTGCAATATAGGTTTAAATTTAAGGTAAATCACATTGCATATTTTGCATATTTTAACCAATGTTTTTAAATTCTAAATCATTTTTTCTAACATGTGACATGGATGCATTCACCTGATTTTTGTGGTGAAAGATTTTCAGTCTTTAGTAGAAGATATGGATTTGACTGCAATGTAAAGGTAGGTCCCCCTTTACTACAGGGGATACTCTAAGACCTGTGGGAGAGACCTAAAACCAAAAACAGAACCCCAAATTATATACATATCCCCCTGTATCTAGATCTGAGATATCTATTGATAAACTGGACATACTAAGAGATTAATGATAATAATTAACTCACCAATAATAGCAATATGCTCTAGTTATGGGTATGTGTTCTGTCTTGAGAGAAGGAATAGAAACATAGTGTATTGAGACCATGGATGACCACAACTCATTGAGACTAAGCAAAGTTAAATAGAACGTTGGCTGCTGAAAGGAAACAGTGTATTGAGTACATGGTTTTTGGTGATCAAGTTTTGCCTTAAACCTTCAATGTTTCCCAGCAGTTGTCTGCTGTGATCTGGAAGGAATCTAAAGTTCTGGACTTATAGGTAATTCTGAAGTTCAGCTGGCCCCTGGAATTGTGGGTAATAAGAGCACAGCTGTAGTGCTGCTCCATAAAGCTTGAGCTTAAATATGTCTACTTTACATTGAAATCAAACCCAATGTCAGCTTCCGTTTGAGTCTGACCTTTTATATTTATGTTCTATTTTATTCCCTCAAATATTACTTGTCCTTGAAGTATTCTCCCTTCTGTCACTAGAAGACTAAAAAAAAAATTATAGTTGGATTAAAATAATGTATTGATACAAATCAGTATTCTTTGTAATCAGTTCAAATAATTATTTGAAATCAACAACATTCCTTGGCGAGCTCTAGAGTTCTGATTTTAGAATTGTTTTTTAATTTGTTGACACAAATGAAAAATTGTATGTGTGTGTGTGTTTGTGTGTGTGTGTGTGTGTGTGTGTGTGTGTGTGTGTGTGTGTGTGTTCTTACCACTAGAAAATGGGATTTAGGGTCGTTTGTGTGTAATTCTCTACAAACCATGTGCATCATTGATGACATCGGTCACCTAAAAGTCACCCTTCCCTTAGCACTGATTTCAACATGTCATTTCACATTTTTTCAAAGAAGGGAATGTGGAACTATGGAGGAAGTTGCCCCAGTGAACACATAACGCTGCTTCCCTTATAAGAAAGAATAAGTCACATGTTATTTTTAAAGTTGGCTACTTGAGAGATAAAGTGAGGGGACCTGAAACATGCATAAAGACAGCATTTAGGTCAGAGGGCTACTTCAGCCAAGCCAAGGATGTCAACAGAGAGTGGAGAATCATATGATAATGTAATCAAGGGGCTTAATTAAGGCTATACACACAAATGGAAATGACTTTTCATGAGTGAAATCAAAGAAGTTACTATTGATCAGATTATCAAAAAAACTTGCATAGAAAATCCAGCCAATACTGCCACTACCGGAGGCCTGAGGTATTTTAAAGCTACCTCCTGAGAGGAGCATCCCGGTTCTCTGTGGATAGAGACAGGAAGGATAGCATGACCCCTGTGAGCGCTGGACCCATAGGATGTAGTGAAACATTTGCTTTAGAACAAGAGGAGACAAGACATCGGGTCTCCATGGGAACACAGGGAACACTCTGCTTTAAACAGGGTTTCAGCGTTGCAGGCTTAGCCATCCAACAGTAATGGCTCCTCTTGACAAGGAACATGTGTCTTTCTTTGAGCCCTTGAGTGCACCTGAGTCTGTCTAGGGATCACAGGACAACGCAGGCAGGCACTCCTGGGAGCTGGAGGTGATATCTGGGTATGGAAGTACTGCATTCAGGTACAAAATGTGATCATTTTAGGAGCAAGTCCATGCGTGATCAAATGGCAAGAGCCTCATCCTGTAACTCTGCCATAGCCTTTTAGCTTTTTAATGTGTCATTATGATAACCTTCCTTGATGAAGAGTCATAAAACCTAAGTTTGAATCAATGACAGCAGCAGCAACAACAACAACAACTAAGCAAGGAAATAGTCCTATCCCTGCTTTCATTGGAGTCAGTTTAAAATAAAAACAAATGCAACACCTTCCAAGACCAACAGCCACGTCTATAGTCGTTTCTTAACTTATCTGCCTTGCTTTGGGCTGAGGAGGAACAGTTGTGTTTTGGCCATTAATAGAAAAGGGAACAGTGCCTAAACAACCTATTTTGAATTCTTCTGGAAAAACATATTACAAATAATTGGAAACAAACCTGAGTCTATGAACTTGGCAGCAAATGTGTAAGAGAAAGCAATTCTGCCTTGGCCCCCAGATGATTGATTAAATCTTTTATTCTCCCTACCTTTCGTTCACACTGTGTTTATCAAGAGGAAAGAGAAAAGAAATGTTGTGTAACAATGTCTCCTTTAGATGAATTACTTACAAAAAAAATATGATCAATGACCTCCAATCAGCGGCTTTTTCATTTTTTTCCTCAAATTTTAATGTCTCAAACGTATTTATAATTCTGCTCAGGTCCTTGTAGAAAATGAGGTCCCAAGTTTCAGCCTGTCCTCGCCCCCCCCCTCAATAGCTAAGCAACAACGTGCACTGTTTCTGAGCTGCTTTGAGAGCACGGCCCAGCAGCTTCCTGTGGTCAATTATTAGCTAGAGGCCAGAAAAAGAACAAGAACACTGTGTACTTGGTAAATCTGCAGAAAACTTCATCTTCTGCTTGTGTGGGAGGCAAAGTTCCTATGAGCACTCTATTTCTTTGAAAGGACCCAAGATCTGCTAGAGCTGTGCAGATGTTTGACTGCAGCCAGCCAAGAGTCTACAAACTTAGTAAATAAATTATTAGGATCTACACTGTACAGCGTAAGGGGAAGAACTACAATTTGGAATACCAGCAACAGCAACTGGCAATAATTGTTGATATCCATCCTACAAAGCATACAAAATGACTATCCAACCTCTTTGTGATACGTTTTCTTTAAATATCACTTATTTGGGACACATGGCCCTCTGTGCACATCACAGTGATGAACCACACATACAGCAGTGACCCCAGCCGCCACCTTCCAAGTGTGAAGTCAGATCTGTAGAGGGTCCCTTGTTACATCACCTTCTTTCTTTCATCTTTCTCCTCTTACAAGTTCCTGCCCAGATGTTAGTAATTCTGCAGTCTCTTCTTCCTGCAGCTTTTGTGTGGGTACTTGGTCTTATCCCCTGATCTCAGTTCTTGAAACCATCATGTCAAAGGGATGAGAACCCAGACCATCTCCAGGGCAACAGCTTCAACACAGACATGGATGTCTTGAACTTGGAACTTTTCTGTTATTTTCTCCCTTAATTGCTTTTGTGGAAATCACATATGAGTAAGAAAAGAAGACACATGGATATGATCTGGGGGAGTTCGTGTACATTCTTCCTTTTACACTCAAGTACCTTAAGACCTCAGAGGGGTGAGTTAGAATCTACGTGGTGAGTGGAAACTTTCTTGCTATCACTCCTGTCTCAGGCAGGACAGGTCGGCAATAGATAACTGGGATAAATGAGCATATAAATGAGATACATAGTAATTTCATGATTCTTTTCTTACTCTCAATAACAACAGATGACATCTTCCCCTTTGAGCTATACACTATTTTAATAACTTCACATGAATTTCTTTTAATTCACACAAGAGAAGTTTAAGTTGTTGTTATTGCTTGCTTTATACAAAGAAAAAACAGACATAGATGATTCAAATAATCATCAGATTAATAAGTAGCAAAAACATCATTGAACACATAAATTAGTGGGATTTGTAAAGACCAAACTCATTGAACATGTGCACACAACTAGAAAGAGCCTTACCACACAGAGAATCCCATGTTAGGATCTGATTCACGAAAAGAAAGTACTCAACACTTGTGGGAATACACATTTTGTTTTCCAAAAAAACAAATGTTATATGAAAAGTTTTCTTATGCAATGAAAAATATGAAACATAAGGAATAAAATTAGTATTTTCTGATTCAAAGATAATTGGGTCCATGTACAGACATATGGAATGTGTGACTTCACTTAAAAGCATAGAAACTTAACAAACCGTTGATACAGTCTTTCTCTTATAATGAGAATGTAGGCAGGGCAAGTGTTGTATTTCACTATTCCTGGGGAGATGCGAACAACTATCTACTTACTCCACATAGGAAAGCAAAACCAGAACAATGTAAAGAAACTACCAAAGCACAGCTTGGTAAAGCACTGAGTTTTATAGGGGTTACTTGGAGGAATACAGGTGGAGGGTTACTCAAAGTAGACATGGTTCAAAGTTATCTACAAAAGTATCCAAGGACAGGTGATAACTCATGCAGGCTACAAATCTGGAGGAGACTGGGTAGCCTGAGGGTGCTCAACAGGGTGGAAGAGTGTCCTTTCTAAGCAACTCAGTTGGTCTAAGTCTCTTCCAGACGCCTGAGCTCTCTGCTTCTCGCAGGTAACGTGGCTCATCTCTCCTTATTACTCCATGCTACTCAGCTGCTCGGGGCATCTCTGTACTTCAGATTGTCTGAGAGTGTCTTTCTGCAGATTGTATAACTGTGTGTGCTTCTAGAATCAAATCTGGTCAGTTTCAGAGACTTCCTGAAGTTACTGAATTGTTTACTTCCAGAGTTTAATGAGCTTCCCTGCAGGCTGGAATGTCTTACATCCCCTTAGAGCCGTGGTTCTCAACCTTCTTACTACTGCAACTTTTTTTGATATAGTTCCTCATTTTGTGGTGACTACAATACAAACTATAAAATTATTTTGGTTGCTGTTTCTTAGCTGTCATTTTGTACTGTTATAATCATAATATAAACGTCTGCTAAGCAGGTTATCTGGTATGCACCCCCTGTGTGTGGATCAGTCAAACTCGAAGGGGTTATTACTCAGACCGACATAGAGGATCCCTTTGTTTCACCTCTTTTAACATGCCTTCCTTCAAGATGAAGGGCTTATCTTAAGAGGAAATTGCTATACAACAGTTAGATTTAACAATAAATAAGGTACAGAAAGTACTACACTAAGTTGATATTGTGAAAATAGAATAAGAGGAGGAAAGTGGTCAAACAAGGGAGGGGCAAAAGTCAGGGTGGGGTGGTGAATCCTAATTTACAAACACACAATACCAGAGTCATCAGTAGAGTGAGCCGAAGGAGCACGCTCGGCATTGCAGAGCCATACCTCAAATTGTCTCGAAATATCAGTATCTTTTTATATTGTGTGTGTATATATATATATATATATATATATATATATACACATATATGTATTTATATTATATACATTATATATATTTATGTATATTTTATTGTATATATAATATATATTGTGTGTATATATTGTATATATATACATATATATATATATATATATATATATATATATATATATAGTCTCTTATGTCTTGCTGTTTCAGAGGCATCTTTTTGTGTGTCTACAATGGCTGACTCTGAATTAGTTGAGTCTATCAGTGGTCATCACAAAATGCTACATCAAAACAACATATTAATATAAATTTTAATTTGCACGCTTTTGAGGTCCAAGCATACTTTTTGAGGAAACTGTGAATCAGAGAACAAGGCTGAGGGAGACTGATTTTCTCCTTTAGACACACACGCAGGCTTTATTCCAACGGAATGACACAGGATCTGGCTCACTGTTTGCGCAGCCTGCTCCAAGATTTTAATTTTAAACAAGTGTGCCTACACAGGGACTGAAAACAAAAACAGAAAAGTGATGCATTGGACTTCCTTTGTGCTGATATATGGCCTTTAAGGGTATGAATTGTTCTGTGCTGTCAATGTAGGTCACAGAACACTCCCTGTATTCAGGACTCCCTCTAATTTACATCTTCATATTTTAGAAAGCCATATTAATTTCATAGCTGTTTATTTTGAGTGTGAACATTTTCTAATCTCCCTATAGCTCAAAGTTTTAGTACTTTAACCCTGTGGAGTTTTCACAAAGTGTCAATTGCTTTGCATACCACTCTTCTCACTTAATAAAATACTTACATAACAAAACTTTGCTCACAAATTTTGTTTATGCTAAAATTAATAAAAAATTTGTAAAAATTTGAAATTAATAAAAAAGGTAGAATTTATATTATTCCTGGATAATGATGATTCATTCACCGACTCCAAGAAATAGAGCGTTACGGTTGCGGTTTTCTCAGAAGCTTCTGTAAACTACAGGAGTCTGTACTGATATGATTAGTGTTAGATGGACTACTGAGGATGGAACTTTCCCATGACTTGGTGATCTTCCTTAGTCTATTCTTCCTTAAGCCTGTCCCCTTTCAGGAAACTGTTCACAGTCTTCTCCAGTGATATCTGAGTAGGACAGGGGTATAATAATAATTTTACAACGGACAGTTCTCAATACATAAAACTGGAGGGGCAAGTCCTATTAAGGGAAACAAGAACCATGGAAAGTAGAAATTTTCTTCTGAAGAATCATGGGTGAGGCACAAAGAGGGAATGGAAGTCATACTCTGACACTGTCTTAGTCACGCTGGATGGGAGCATGTCTTATGACAGAATGGGGAACAGATGGATGCAAGAGACTCATTAGCAGTGGCTTCCTGCCACTCTAAGTCTTCCAGTTGTATCTACATGACCAGATATTATTTATTGAAGGGATGCTTATTGGACCATTGATTTGTTTGATAGTGTAATAGGCTGACGAGTATAGTCAGTGAGTCAGAATAGAATTAGGAGGTGTCTTGGCTATAATTGGACGTAATTGCCTAAAATCCAGTGTTTTTATTCTTTTTCACATTCTTATTGGTAATTTCACTTATTTACATTTAAAATGTTATCCACCTTACCAGTTTCCCCTCCACAAAACCCCTATCCCCTTCCCCCACCCTGGGTCTTTGAACCTCCACAGGACTAAGGGCCTCCCCTCCCATTTATGCCAAATAAGGCAATTCTCTGCTATATATCCAGCTGGAGCCATCATTGGTCTCCCCATGTGTACTCTGTGGTTGGTGATTTAGTCCCTGGGAACATTGGGGGGTCTGGTTAGTTGATACTGTTGTTATTCCTATGAAGTTGCAAACCCTTTCAACTCCTACAGTCCTTGCTCTAACTCCTCCATTGGGGTCCCTCTGTTGTCTGATGTGATGTTTGGCTGTGTGCATCAGCATCTATATTGGTCAGGTTCTGGCAGAACCTCTCAGGAGGCAGCTATACCAGACTCCTGTCAGCAAGCTCTTCTTGGCAACCGCAATAGTGCTTCTATTCTTTAAGAAAGAGTAATATCTCTCAAGAAGCATTAGCAGGATTAAGGTGGCATCCATCTATACACTCTGGTCATGCTTTCTGACATCTACTCACTGAGTAGCAATGACCAGTACTATGTCCACATGTAAGGTCCTACTGAAATGCATAAGGGAGTGGAATCGATGCTTAGTGATTCTGTTTTCTTAAGCTATCTCTAGTTGGGTCACACCCAAGTCAGAATTTGGAGCAATGCAAATGTCTGAGGAGAGCAAGAGAGTTGCCTGCTGGAATTTTCCCCCATGGATCACTCTGGAGCTGCTTCCTTTGGACTCCTTCTTGGCTGTGAAGATCACGTGGTGACTGTATCTCTGTATAGTGTTGGCTTGACAGCACAAAGATTTAGCAATGACATTTGCATTTGATAAAATATAAATGAGACGCTCTCCAAAGAGACTGAGGAAACCTATTTTGACAAATCTTTTTTTTTTAATCCATGAAAACATTACAGAACTGCGTAAAGAAAAACACAAATGGTAAATAAAATATTTTCTCCTTAGGTTATTGTTTTATTACTTTAAAAGTACTGAGAATACAGTATGTAAGAGAAACTTGTATTTATCAGACGTTTCAGAGTTAGAAATCAAAGGAAATGGTGTGGTGCACATTTAGTAATGATGTTACTACTTTTGAAAATTTCTGGCACTTAGTGGTCAGCATCCTTCTTATACATGAAGACCAGTAGGAATCATGCGCTCTTTACTTTAATTATGATGGATTACAGGTTACCTATTTGAGCAAGTTTAGATGAAAGTTAATAAAGCTCACGTTTAACAGAGGACTTAGAAATAAATCTTTACTGGATTGCTTTGAGTTGTTGAAACCAAGAAGATCACAAGACATACTCTGAAAACCAGAAAAATCTCAACCTTGAGACTTTCAAAAAACTAAAACCCCGAAAGCAGCTGAGACTTTAATCCTGCCCATGGGCTAGCTTAAAATTTAGGTTGTCTGTGTGCTCTTTAGTTCTCTGGAACATAGAAGTCACTGCCCCATGAAATATATTTTTGTATGGAGAGACAATAACAGAGTCTCATCTTAGTCTACTTCAAAATGAGAGGCAAAGAATATTTTTTTAACCAGCTGATGAATCATGTAAACCTTTGGACCCAGGCTTTTGATTTTCACTAGGTGAATAGAGAAGTAAGAAGAAGAGATGACCATTACAAGTATTCTGTGCAGATAGCTAGTTTTCTTATTATGTTTCAACTTATAAATGATAATCTTTTCCACAGTGAAGAATTTGTTTAAATTCCTATGGCAGGCAAAGCTTTCATCCAGGAAAGACAAATGCTCCAATTGTAACTCAAAAGAACAAGAGAGAAACAATGTCAGGTTTAGGGTGATTGAAACAAAGTATAAGTTCAGAATAAAATACCTGGTATGGGATAGTAAATGAAGTGTTGAGAGGAAGCTGAAGCATGGCGTTGTCTGTGATGCAGTCCTATGTGATAAACAATTCACTAGGCTAACATCTTCCTGTAGTTTGGGAATAGGGTCTGTGAAGAAATCAGGTCCACAGAGTCTTTGGCATGCCATCTTTAAAATATCACTCTCTAATCAACTCTGAGATCATCAACCATGCAGGAGTATTTATCCCTGTTTGGGGATAGGAATGAATGAAGTGACATAGTTACCAAAAGTTCTCTAGATTAAGTGAGTATGCTATATGCTATAAAGAAAATATTTCCAATTCTGCTTAAAAGGAGTATTAAGACTTAAGGAGGAATATATGCATTTTTATAAGCATATCTTATTATTTTTCTTTACAGAAAATTACTCCTTTGTGATGACACATTTAATAATTTCTCAATGATTTATTAATGAAATAGGATTGACTATGGACAAGATCTTTTCTGGTTGAGTAACTCAAGGTGAATAATTCCTAAATTCAAATACAATATCATGTTTTTCTAAAATCACATTTATGTGTTAGTCTCCAATAAAAAAAATAGTATATCAAAAGGAAACTAAAGTGTAATAAAATTTACTCATATTGAAGTCATATTAACATGATTAGCAAACTAAGAAGAAAGGGAATAATAGGCTAGAATTAATATATAGGGTTTATTTAAATTAACCTAATGTAAAGTACTCAGAAATAAAAGGATATGAAAGATTATTAAACTTAATTTGATTTCTGTGAAAACAGCATACTTATATTAATTGAAAAAAATTTCATCAACAAACCTAAAAAGTTTCTTTTTAGATAGAAAATTACTTGAATTTACTAAGTATTTAGAACTTTCATTAACTTCATTCATCCAGAAATTTTAAATCAACCCTTTTTTTTTTTTTTGCCAGAGACTAGGCACTATACTTTGTGTTATATTACTTTAAAGATAAACTCCAGAGCTTTCTTATGACTTGGAATTCACACTGTAGAGGACACAGAACTCTGCAGTAATGCCTCAGGTTTATAGGAGGACAGATGATTAGCATGTGGTCCATGATAGTTCCAATCAAGTGATGGATAGCAGTTGGCAACTGTATATATTTAAAATGAAGCCAATGATACTTCCAGACAAATTTGACACAGGATGAAAGAAAAAGAGGAAGTCTCTAATGATTCTATGTTGTTGGTAGGAAGTACCTGGAGGGGTGATGATTTAGTGAAATTGAGCTGGGCCTGAAGAGCTGGAACTCCAGTGAATCCCACAAGCCAGCTACGTAAACTAAGAAGACAGCATGTCTGCCTTTCATAGAAGTCAGGCCTGGGGACTTAGACAGAGAGGACATCAGTATTGATGGCATGTGAAGCCATGGACTTTGGCAGAATGAATGTACAAGTAACAGGAATCAGAGAAGAAAAGCAACATGATTTTGTTGTTGTTGTTGTTGTTGTTGCTGTACAAATGGTGAAAAGTACATAAAATACATTTGATGCATAAAGTGTAAACGTAGGTATGAAGCTCCTCCTGGTTTGTTCTGTGTGCCTAGTCTACTTATGTAGTAGGGGTTTCTTATTAGCAGCGGTGTGTGTGTGTGTGTGTGTGTGTGTGTGTGTGTGTGTGTGTGTATGTGAAGTTTACTTTTAAAAAGCAGATGGAAAGGCAGTGAACAGAACAGCCACTCTAAGAGTGGAGGGGGCCAAGGGATCAGATGAACAACCTCATACACAAATGCAAATTGAAATATCCCCAAATGTGACAAATTAATTTCACCTTTAAACACAGCTCTCATTCTGAAGAGATCACATGAGGTGTACAAACATATCAATGACCTACAACATTTTACAGTGGCAACCTTCTTCCTAGACGTTTTCAGACAGTGTATTGTCGAGCCGAAATGCTGAGGGAGAGTGAGAAGAAAAAGTCAGATGAAGTAGGATCCAAATGAGGAATGCTTGTCATCTGTGTCTATCAATAGTGTAATTAATTATTTCATTTCCTAGTAGCAGGTCAGATGTGGTGCAGACTGAGAACTGGTCATTTTAGCTAACTAGGCAAAGGCTGTTAGTGACTTTTCGGAGATCAGATACCATAGAATGGAAGGAGCTTTGGGGCAGTAAGGGTGCAAGGGAAGCATAAACCAGAAAAGGGTCAATCACCATTAAAGGCCAAACCCTAGCTTTACCTTGTCGTAGTAGCAGTGAAACAAATGCTCCGCTGCCTCTTTTTCCTAAGCCTCATGACCCTCCTTTCCATTCTACAAATTGTTTATGTACACACCCTAAGATGAAATACTTAGGCTAATTTTTCAAAGTCTTTTTTTTTTTAGATTCTAACTTTCACAGACATGACTATATTTATGTTTCGCCAACAGCTTCCATTCTTTCATGAATAAAGCCTTTGCAGTACTCCTGATCAGGTCGTTTCGTTCTACACTTACGACCTTCTTATTTGAAGACCTAGGGTCTGTTTAATTGTGCTGTACTGATTTCATTGGCACAGTCTTAGAGATTGCCGATACAAACTGGATTTAAAAAATATTGTAAGGAGACATGCTACTTTTTGAACTTCATTCCTCTTGCTACTCAATGCAGAGTTTCTGATGTGTTATCAATAACCTCCAAACCCTCTTTTTATTTTCAACCCAATGTCACAGCAACCTTGTGTCACTAAGAGAATTAATAAAGCTACAAGCATTTCCAGCCATCTAAAGCAGATATCTTCATATAATAAGGAACAATTCTCCTGAATAGTAACATAATTATTTTTTGGCTGAAATAATTTAAAATTGCATTTTAAAGTAAAATAAAATAAACACAGAGAGTTCTTAGCCATCTGCAAAGATAAACATGCCATATAGTATACTTTACCTAATGACAACTAGTCAACTGGTGAGCAGAAGTTACTGTTGAGGCAGCCATTTGGCAATGAAAAGAAACATCCTGATAAACTTTTTCCATTTATTTATCTGTGAAAATGCATTTCTGGAAAAAAAAAAAGTCATTTCAAAACCTGAAGGGCCAATTGATAGTCGCAGTCAGATATTTTCAGCAGGAATGATTTCCCGGGCCAGCACAGATGTCTATCCACCAGTATTATCTGTAATGGAAAACATTACAGAAGACACTAGACTTTCAGAGCTTCCCAGGGCCTCTCAGCAAGACAGAGGTGGGCTTGAAGCCCTCTAGTTTCATCGAAGATAGACACCCTCTAGTTCTGTCAGAGAAGTATGCTAAAAACCATAGAAAGTCAGAAGTATGCTAAACAGCCCTGAAAACTTGGAGTTAGTATTGTGGCAGAGAAAGTATCTTATTCAATGTTGTGATTTAATTCACATGAAGGTAGGAAAGGAGAGAGAGAGAGAGAGAGAGAGAGAGAGAGAGAGAGAGAGAGAGAGAGAGAGAGAAAATAAGAGTCAGTGCAAGGAAGCAGCCCACACTATGAGCAAACAGCTGGCTGATTCTTTATCCCAGAAACAGCTTGGAACTAGCTATACTCACAAGATCTCTTGGCAGAGTATCTTGCTGAACATACCAAAGCTGTGAGGACAAGTGTTCTCTTGTTGAATACTTCATGGTACTATCCTGGGGCTGACTAACCTAAATGAGCACATGTACATCTTAAAAAAAAATGTCTGCGTAAGTGAGAAATTCACTGACTCCACACATAGCCCAGTGTAGTTCCCTGTACCATCTACATTGAGGAACCATCAAGAACACTCAGAAACTAGAGTCTAACATACTCAGTAGGTTCCTCTTTCACTTTAAATTGTTTGCAAATGGGGCAATCAAGGGAAGACAGGAAAGAAATTCAGGCATATATTCAAGAAACGAAGTAACCTTTTGAGGGTGCTAATGTTAACCTTTAAGAGAGAGTAGTTTTAACAGCTTTGTGGGTCATTTACTCTTTCTTTAACAATTTAATTGATCCCTCCTTACACAGAAGAAACAATGTAATTTAAAACACATTTTTTTTTTAGCTCATTGGCTACATGCTAGAACCATGGAATATTAGAGAATGCATATAACTCTGAAGATCACCAGCAGCAGAAGATACTCAATGTTGTGAAACTCAGCATTTTTGTAGAGCATTCAATTTCCTCCAATATGTTGATTCAACACTAAATATCAAGAGATCAATTCAAATCACTGGAGTGTTTCGTATTTTAACTCATGACCCATTTCAGCCTAGTCTAGTTGGTCTCTCTCTCTCTCTCTCTCTCTCTCTCTCTCTCTCTCTCTCTCTCTTTGTGTGTGTGTGTGTGTGTGTGTGTGTGTGTGTAGTATCAGAATCAGTTTCTCCTCTCAGTGCTTACTGTATTTTTTTCCCAGTGCCTGAAGTAGTTTATTGGCAGTCAGTTTGTAAAATGCTCTCAGGGGCTATCTAAAAGTAGAACTCTGGGATGGAAATGCATATCATCGACTTGCCTGTCAAAAAAATGTAATTAACACAGATGATATACCATCTTCCAAAGCAGATAAGGATTCTAGACTGACCTGAGTCAAGACTGCAATGCTTTTTCTGAGTTTTCCTCCACTGGGGCTCAAGCACTCGACTCTTAATTCTCCAGTCATGTTCATATATGCTTCTGTGTGCATGTGCGTGCATAACTCCATTTGTATGTGGGATGGTCAAAGAATACTACCCAATAAATATATTTTACAATTTTGATTTGATTGAACTATGTATAAGTATTATGACATCTATACAGGATGTAACATGAACTATTACAAGTGTTTTTAATTGTTCTCTATATTTTAGTATGCACATAGGTGATTCATGGAAACACGGGCACACTGAAAAGTTTTCTTTCTCTTACTACAATTCAAAAAGGACTAGAAGCGCATATCCATGTACTTTCAAGCTGGTAGATTTCCCTTTGCATGGCTTTTAAATTAGAGAACTCGATTTCTCCTATCTCCAGAAGCTGGCAGCTTAGGGTCAGCATGGTGCTCATCAATTACTAGGAGACCTCTTTCTGGATTGCATACTCTGGTCTTGTGTTCTTCCTTGGTGCAAAAGAAGCTAACATTCTGGAATCTTCTCATTAAGACACTGATCCCCCTCAGGGTGGCACCATCCTTATGGTCTAATTACCCTCAAAGGGTCTCCCCATTTCCATGTATCAACACACCAAATAAGAATCAGCACATACATTTGGGCATGGACAACGGGAACTTTTAATCCACTGAATATCTGTATTTTGTATAAGGAATCTTGGTTTGTGTTGCTTCTGTTCTTATGATTGCCTCCTGCCATCTTATTTTCTCAAGTGCTAGCGGCGCTCAATATATGTTTGGAGCCTGTCCTGTAATCCTGGTTGATTCAGGACTCCTCAGAGTCCACCTTATTCTGTGATCCTGTGATTCTGGGATCTGTGAACCTGAGATTCTGTGTGTGTGTCAGAGTTCTTGGCAGTCAAGCTTCCTCTAAGACCCTGAGATCGTGGTGTGACCAAGCTCATGGTTCCTGCGATCCTGAAATCCTAAGATCCTGGGCGTGTTATAGCACCTGGAAGTCGTACCTCCTCTGGGGATCATGGGCTTGTCCGCTGTGTTTGAAACCAAGGTAGACCAGCACCAACCAGAAGGAACCTGAGCCGCTGGTTAGGCGGGGCTCCTGTGTCCTTGCTCTTGCTGTCACAGGCCCCTCATGATTGTTTTGGAACAGATGTTGCATTCAACTCACCAGTGATCCTAAGATCCTGGGCATGCAAGGGTGCCTGCAGCATGGAAAGTCCTCTGGGGACCATGGGACCATCCACTGAGTTTGTGCCCAAGGTGGCCCGGGGCTGAGTTTTTTCAATATTAGGGGTTTGTCAGACTAAAAACTGTAAAAAAGGAGTTTATCAGTGCACTTTTAGTTAACATCATATTATAAATGATAGAAAATTGCACTTATTCTCATTCTATGTTCATTTGTGTTTTGTCTACATGCGTGTCTGTGTGAAGGTGTCAGAAGCCCCGGAGCTAGAATTGCAGATTGTATGAGCAGTTGTGTTGGTGCTGGGAACTGAATTTAGGTCTTCTGGAAGATCAGGCAGTGCTCTGAGCTGCTGAACCATTTCTCTAGCCCCGTAAATGATAGGGTGTTATCAATTGTTGATAAGGCAGTTATATTTGTGTATTTTGATAATGCTTTTATCTCTTTTTGTTCAGATTTATTGTAAATTGTTGAGCATTCTTTCCCTTATTGATTTAAAAGCATTCTTAAAGGTACCAAGGACCCTACTTCCTTTGTTTGTGGTCATTCTTTTTATTTGAGCCAACAACTTATCTATCCTTCTCTGATAGGGTTGTCTTTTCTTTTATGGGTAATTGATGGGGTTCTGGAAGAGAAAGAGACATGTTCTTTGGAGGGTATAGTCTCTAGTTTATAGACCATGCTTCAGAGAAGGCCTGACATGCAAGAGTTAATGGCCATCACACACTGTACTTGATAGACTTAAGCACATGCACACACACTCTCACACACACACACACATACACAGAGGTGGGAAAAGAGTGAAGATCTGAAAAGAATGAGAAGAAGGAACCAACATGATCGAAATATATTTTATGAAATTCTCAGACAATGAATAAAAATAAGGAAATAAAAAGAAGAATTATCTGCTCTTGAGGTAGTCCTGTGAAAGCACACCGGCTTCGTGTGCATTTTGGCAAGTTCCATTTGTACCTGGAAAATGGGCTGATCAAATTGTATTTCTTGTGGTGTCAATTGTGCTAAGTTATTTTTGTTTAAAATATATCACTATTATATCTAGGTTCAATACATTTTCAGACAATCTATTTTTCTTACAGCATGTAATAGCCTGTGTAAATTTTGGTCTTCTTGGTCTATCAATTACTAAAAAATAAATAAATCATAACAGAAACAAATCTATTGAAATGTCTGGGAGCAAAGATTTATCTAGTTTCCATTAAAATTTATCATTTTTTTCTCCATATATCATCTCTGAAATGTATTTCTCCATTTATCATGGGAAGACTTCAAAATCAGAATTATTTGTAACACACTGTGGTGGCTCCTAGGTTTTTCAAATACAGCCTAGTATTTTCTTACCAAGTGTGTTTTTTTTTTAATACTATATAACAGATTTGTAAATAATTGAGAACCCAATTTGTAGAGAATATTAGACTTGATTTAATACTTAATTTCTGGAAATGCAATGAGAGGCATGATGATGAAGTGGTTTAGAAGACACAATTACAAATAAGTGCCGCATGTAGTATATGGAACATGTAAGGAACATGTTAGGAATGAGCAAACTGATGCATGTACATGGATTGAAAGACTCAATCACTTTACCATGCTCAGATGTGTGAGCACAAGCCTGCATCTGCAATGTGGCAAAAGCAGGAGGAAAACTAAGTCTGTAAACCATTTTCTGCTTCATGTAGATTCACATTTCTTTGATCAATGGGAGACCAAGTGCTGATGATCCCTCCCCTGAACTTCTGGAATTCACCTCTGCTCGCTATATTCGCCTGAGATTTCAGAGGATCCGCACCTTGAACGCCGACTTGATGATGTTTGCTCACAAAGACCCCAGAGAAATCGATCCCATTGTCACACGAAGAGTAAGTGCTGAGAATCACATGGGAGCCTGAGTGGTACCGTGCCCATCTTCTTAACAGACTGTCAAGGATGGAGAGAGAAATTGTTCTGTGATTGGAACCATTTATCCTTAGCACTGTTAGAACCCAGCAGACCCTCCTTTGTACAAATCCAAGCTCTGAGATTAATTACATGGGATTTATCAAGCCCTCCAACATTTTTCAACTTTAATTTCCTCTTTTGTAGATTGAGCATTATAGTATCTCATTCATAATCATCTTAAGGAACTACATTAGTTTCTGTCACTTTAGGTGATCTGTATTTTTACAGTAGGCTCCAAGCAACTACATGTTTAAGTACAGGGCATTTGAAATACTTTTGACCATAATTCATGTGAAGAAATACATTTTATATATTTAATGTATGCACAGCTGTTGTCCTTGTGGAAACTACATCCTAATTCAGTAGGTATAGAGCAGGATTGAGGTTGAATATTCTAGAAAGATTCTAGAGATGTCAATATTGGTGGTTCAAAGGTCAGGCTAACAAATGAAATATTAAGGAGTGCAATAATTATGAACCATACATGTTTTCATCCGTACACATACACATTCAGGCATGCACACACACATGTGCACACACACAGCTTTGCCATGGGGAAACTGATAAAAATGATTGTATGAGAGTGTGTGTGTGTGTGTGTGTTTCATGGATACACGTAACAGAAGCAAACAAAAGTTTAAAGCACCCTTCCACAGGTCTTTCACAACCAGATCTAAGGGGTGCTTTATTTCAGTACCAAACAAACAGAAATGTGTGAACTTATTATGGGAAGGATGATCAGTCCAGCTTGCCATTCCTAATTTCGATTCGGCCCAATTCCTCCCTATTTACTCAACACTCTAAACTAGAGGTGTGTAGGATCTGGTCCCATATTACCAAGCTATTACAGTTGTTCAAGTCAATCCTAAGGCACAGTGAAGCTAAGTAACTGTTGTACTCTGACTGGAGACCATAGACTGCAAATCATAGAATAAAACAAATCACAGCCAGGTGGAAATAAACCTATAGGTAAAGCTCTTAGATCTTGCTCATATGAAGAGCAGGTTTTTGTGACCTGAGAACCTACCCATGGGACAGCAAACCAAGTGTGAGTTTCCTGTCCTTTTCGCCTGCTCTCTCTACTCACTGCTTAACCTACCCAAGCTTAAGCTCTCCATTATCATAGAATAACTACTACTAGAGTCTTAATTATCTCCACACAGCATATGGTAGATATTGCAGTGCCTTTTATTTTCCAAACTTGAAGCAATTTTACTTTGCATTATATTTCACCAGAATGTCAATTGCTTTATGCAGAGGCAATCATTATTTCACAATAGTGTTTGGATTCTTCACAGATTGAGAAAAAAAACTTTAATTTTATTTTTAGCATGAAGAAATCTGAACAACATTGCTGTGAAAGTTCTTCTTCTTTGACAAGTACATCAGGGAAAATCAATAAAAAAATTATTGTTCCTTTTTATCATCCTTTGCTAGGCTGAGTGGGGGTTGTGTTGAACATTTATTATTTATAATAGCATTGGAGATGAGAAGTTGGGTAACCATGTGTATATGTTTCCCAAAAGTACTCAAGTTCAGTGAACACTACGTACAAATTTAAATATGTGAAAATAGAATATTACATTTCAGTTTGTCATATTCAAAAGGAAAGCAATGTGTGCTTACACTTAAAATATTTTTTCTAATTTTAAAAGCATTTACAATAATACTCTTGAGAAAATTTGTATCTTCATTATTAAGTACATGAAATTAAGTAAAGAGAGTTTTTTTTTAAGTTACCCAAATTTCTCAGCATGCTCTATTAGTTCACAATATAGATATAACAAATAACCTAAGCTAGAAAAAATAATTTTACAAGATACTATATGCATATAACAAAACAAAGGGAGGATTAAAAAATAGATATATAGAATAATAAATTTCAGTTAGGAAACTCAGATATGTGTTCATTGCTTTTACTAAAGCTGCCATGTCTTCCTGTATATTTTTGTGCTAACAGAGCTTTCTTGAATTGAGAAGGTTTTTTAGATACTAAGTGGGAAAGTAAAAAAAAACTCTGGTGCTTATAAAATGTTATACACATTAATTAAAATTTAAATTTGGTCCAGCTCTATAATTATGAATTATGTTTTAAAAATAGCTGATAGCTTAAAATGACGATGACTGTAGCTTTGTGCTAATTTCAGACAGAAAAGTGGTGGTAAGAACATTTTAAGATAACAAAAAAGCAAGTAAGTTCTTAGTACTTGAAATTTTCACATTACCCCCCCCCTTTTTTTTTCTAAATTTCTTGTGAATCTGGGTAAGAATTACATGGTTACTACCACCGTTTTCCTTAAAGGTATTGTTCCATTTCCAATTTATCAAGTAAAATAGGACATTCTAACTCAGACTCATGATCACAACTAAAGAGGTTGATTTTTTTTATGGAAAATTGTGTAAGACAACTTTATGAAGAATTACTGTCCACAGCTTTCCTAAGGTGAAAGCTGTTGTATCAGTGGATGCTCTATTCTGGATGTTCTAATGCCCATGGGAGGGAAATTGTGCGGTGGGCATGTAGCATACATTGACAGCCGTCTTTCCTGGGGCTGTTAGTGGATAGGTAGGAGTTGTTTAACCTCAGGAAACGCAGAATGCTTTTAAGGAAGTCTGAAGGCAAAATGTGACATTTTAACGGACCGTGCTGCTTCCTCTTCCTGTTAGCAATGCTAACAATATTTCTTTCTGGCTTTTTTTCCCCTAGTATTACTATTCTGTCAAGGATATTTCGGTTGGCGGGATGTGCATCTGTTATGGTCATGCCCGGGCTTGTCCACTTGACCCTGCAACAAATGTACGTATATTTATAGGATGCTTAGGAAAATGAAATGCCACACTGTAAAATACTTCAAGAGAGGCTTTACTGAAAGAAAATGCTGTGAATGGGTGTCAGGTCGCCACTTAGATGCTTTATCAGGAAGCTTGCCAGGGTGAAATAGAACTGGCAGTTAAGATGATAGACTTTGAATCCAACCGTCACTACATCACGAAACAGATTAGTTTTCTTTCCCCATAAAGGTTCCAAAGTGGTATCTATTTTGAAGTCGTCTAGCTATGACAGCCTGATGCATGATTTAGCTTTTTGAGAATGGCTGCCACCAATCTACCTGTCCAGCCCTTTAAAATTTTTTAATCAAAAAAAATCATGCAAAGGGATGAAAATCGTGTGCGGAGGTAAGCATATAGGTGTCCCAGTGACAGCAGGCTGATGTGAGAAGGGACAATATGAAACCAGGTGGAGAACATTCAAGCACTGAGCTGTCAAGCTAGAGCAAGCTTGAAAGCTTTCCCATAGAATTTTGCATTAATGAACGTATTGAGTGAACATAACTTCAAGAAGACGGATGAGCATTTGTTTTTCTCCTGTCATAAACAAACTGGTGAAATTCAAAATCATCAACTGTGTAGCAAGTAGAAGTGTAGAAGAGAGATTGAATTGGAAAATAAGTAGATGTCTATAAGGCCTTGCAACTTTCTTCCCATCTATTAAACTATACTACAAGTCACATTATACTCAAAGCTACTTTTCTGATTAATGACTTGTATAGTTATCTCTTGGGAAGACAAAAGACTCTGCTGATTTTCCTGGACTAGGTTGCAGTGTAGCTTGCTCCATGGAACCTTTGTTATCTATCAGTGTCACTGGCGAACAGTGTTTTTGAAGTATTGAGAGCACAAGAAACAGCTTTAGAAGGGCCGTGAATAGATACTAGAGACACAGATTTCCTAAGGACAGTGATTCTAAACTCTCACTTTTCCTAAATACCTAGATGCACAATGGAGAAGAAACTTGGTATTTTGTCACTTCTGAGACTGCCAATGAAACTTGAAGAAAGCCTTACGGTAGACATGTGCTCCAGAATATAAAGGCTCAAGGGGTCAGAGAATGAGAATTCAGACTATACCTGGGCTGCCCTGCTCTTTTTAGAACATAAACTCAGTGGTTCCAGCTATGGCACTGACCAGCCCACACTGGTGCAGAACAAATGTAGTCACACAAGTACAGATAGATGGCTTAGCGAGTAAGAGCACTGGCTGCTCTTCCAGAGGTCTTGAGTTCAATTCCCAGCACCCACATGGTGGCTCACAACCATCCTCTGCTACCAGATGCAGGGCAGTGGGTGTGGGGGAATAAAGGGAGTGGGAGAAAACCCAAGTCCCACCAGAGTTCCAGTGCTCTGTGCGGGTGGACACCGAGGACTGCCACACACTTTCCACATGGCCCTGGGTGGGTGTCTGGCTCTGGGAAGACATGGACCCAGCCCACAGGGGGTGGACAAGGGGCAGTCCAAGGTCTTTGGTCCTCACTGAGGCCAGAGATAACAGGTTCTCAGTCTCAGGCATCCAAGCCACTGCTGGACACCATGAAAGAGCTGAGAGCAAAATGGGGGCCCTGGGCCGCTCGGTCAGCCCTGGGTCAATGGGAGGAGAGGGCAAGGAGAGAGGAGGTGCTGGGTGGTTCCCACACTGGTGAGAGTCCTTGGTCTGGACCATGGCTAGAGCACAGGAAGGCCTTCTAGCGGGAGGTTAGATGTGGCTCTTTAGGGCAAAGCCTATCCCATTGTTCAAGCACAACCTTGATGAGCAGAGACAGTCTATGGTTTTAGAACTTTATTGTAGAAAGGCAGGGAGAAAGAGAGAAGGTAGAAAGAGAGGCCAGCCATGGCCATGTGGAGAGAGGGGGAAAGAGAGAGAAGGAGGGCTAGAGATGAGAGTAAGAAAGGTGAGAGCATAAAGAGAGAGCGGAGGGGCCAAGCAGCCCTTTTTATAGTGGGCTGAGCTACCTTGCTGTTGCCAGGTAACTGTGGGAGGAGCATACCTGGCTACAGTCAGGTAACTGTGGGGGTAGAGTCTAGCCAGAATGCCAGAAGCTTGGGACATTATCTGCATGACTTATAGTCAGAGAATTATGGAGTTGGGGGCAATGTGGTGTCAGGCACCTGTCTCTGAGAATGTGGCTCACTGTTCCATCCCTTGTAGAGTTTTCTACTGGGTCACTGGAGCAAGCTTCATTCAACCAAAATAGACTGCCTTTCATAGCCCCACAACTGTCTCCTGCAGGTGCTGATCAAAATTTCACATTTTAGTGAATAATCTAGACATTTTGAATCCATCTGTCAAGTTATACACCCACCTTTCAGGGACAGCGCCTCTTCTGTAGTTCTTATACAACACTCAAAACCTCTCCCTCTCCCTTTGTGACTAGAAATCCCGCTGTGAGTGTGAACATAACACCTGTGGGGAAAGCTGTGACAGGTGCTGCCCAGGATTCCATCAGAAGCCCTGGAGAGCTGGGACCTTCCTGACCAAGTCTGAGTGTGAAGGTATGTTCCTGACCCGAGAGGGCAGCCCTTATGTTGTGCTTGGCTGGGGCCACTAGGGCCATCACTGTGAGCTACTGTCGACTAGGCAATCTTCTATTTCAGTGATATGTTTTAGCCAAGGCCAGAGCTAGTAAATTCACTACCTAACTGTCTTAATTCCCTCAGTTTTCTTGGGATTTTATCTGAATTTGCTAAATATTTGCCCAATGCATATTAATTACCATAAATATAAGGATTATTGGAAATTCAGAAAAAAAAAAACCATGTGCTTTTTGTCATAAGAAAGCACTCAGTACCTATAAGACACTGGGCATGAACATACAGACATAGGTAGACACAAAAACACATAATCACATCCAAAATGTACAATAACATACAATGAACACACATCAAAAACATATATACATACAAACATACACACAAACATGAAAATGTACAAAAAGATACACAATCACATACAAAAGCATATAAAAACTCAAAACATATAAGCACACAAAACACACAGAAACACAGAGAAATACAAAGAAACACAGGAACACAAAGACATACACATGAACATATACAACCACTCACAAGTCCAAATAGAATTACACACAAAGACACAAACACAAAAGCATGCAAACACACACAGAGGAACACAAAGAGAAGTAGACATGACACGCAAACATACTCATAGAGACAAAAGAAACAACAGAAACACAAGCATCCAACACTCATGTAGGTACATAGAAATGGAAATGAGCAGTCTGTGAACCCTAGAGTCTGTATTTGCTTTCTAACCACAGATGCTTGTGAAATGGTCTTCAGCCTGTATTAGCTTTCTAGGTCCAAATAATCACTTATAGCCAACCAAATAGTCTTTAAACACTCATCAGCTAATATGAGAGTGCAGTCAAAGGTGAGGGATTATCTTCATGCTGAAGCCAGGCTATTAACCAAAAATGAAAAGATTCATTAATCACACTTAGAATGTGCAGTGCTGACGAACAGTGGCCAGGAAAGATAATGGGAGGTGACAAGGATGTCAAGACATGAAGCTTTGTGAGCATGAGTATCCCTTTTTAAATTGAAATTTTAAATTATATGGATTTATGGCATCCCATGTGTTAGTTATATATACATTTTGCATAATGCTAAAACCTTAATTCACTATCATATCTTATGGGTAATACTCTCCAATCCATTTCCTCTGAGAATTATGCAGCATATTAATTATCATTTTGTATATATTAATTATCATTATACCACTGTAAATGAGACAACAGAAGCTATTCTATTTAACACTAAATTAGTAAGCAGTAAACAACCTTTGCCCTTGTCACTGTCCCACCCCCTTTGTTCACTTCTGTTAATCAACACTCTCAAAAATAATAAGCTGATGTTTACTAGACTAAACATTAAGTGAGGCCATGTACATATACAACATACTTTTGGTGCCTGGTTTATTACACTTAACATACTATAACCCAGTTCTTTTCATTTGATGGCAAATGGAATATTCCTTCTTTTGTCTTAATAATCTTCCATTGTGCATTTAGTACACATTTGTTTTCTTCAATAAATAGACACTATCTGTGCACAACAGGAAATGGAATCATGTGAAAATTCTTAGTGCTTATGAGAAAACAAGAAAAGAACCTTGTAGCCTCAGTTTCTTCAAAACACAGAATTGTTCTCCGCCTGTTGTCGTGCTCCACCTGTTGTCATGCTTCGCCTGTGCGTAGTAGAGAGGAGTGGTTTTATTTCAGCTGTTGTTATTCATGTGCCTCTGTGGAAGAACAAGTTTTTGCCATGTAACAGTTATCCTTGTTACCATGTGACTGTTCTTTACTATCAGAGTTTAAATTTTCTGATGTGCTGAGTAAGTTAGCTATTACATGAGGCTTTAATGAGGCCCCATTCTCCCAGTTTCACACTGCCAGGTAGAGAGGTAAATAGTTATTAGATTGATTCCCTATATTGTCTGCCATGAAGTGTGCTTTGATAAATGTGGGAGGGGAAATATGTCTTTGGCAAATTGATTATCAATAGTTAAAATGCCCTTAAATATAGATTCTTCATAGCAACATCAATATAGAACTACTCACTAAGATACCTGTGGTGATTATTAGCAAAATTTATGCTGTAACATTTGATCGAAAATGGGCACTAAAAGATAAGACAGAAATGATAAACAGTGAATTACATGCTAACCAGAGTTCATACTTTAAATCATCACCTTGGAGATAAAATGATGTGTCTGCCTTCCTCTGAGGGAACTGACAAAAACTGGTATCACCTGTGTTCATGTCCTGGTTTGATTAAATAGCCCACCTTGGTGACCTGAACTATAGAGAGTTCTATATCTTTAGATTTTCTTAGGCTAAGAAAATACCCAAACATGGACATCTGCAGAATTGTAGACTCAAACTACAGCAAGCCAAATTCAGTTGAATTCAGTATTAATATTTTAGTGAGTTCGCCCAAACCATATATTTTAAGTTCAAGAAATTATGGCAGGCTTACTATCAAGTAAGACACATAAGTCCTACATGTCATGTACAAACACTGAATATAAACTAATTCAGCTTATGGTTATCATGGATCATATATGATGAGAAATCTCATCATATATAATATATGAGAATCTCATTTATGATATATGAGAAATCTCATCATATATGATGAGATTTTGTGACAGTTGAATAAAATAGTTTCCATCAATATTTCCATCATATTTCCATCAATTTCTCATCATATATCATATATGATGAGATTTCATCATATATGATATATGATGAGATTTTGAGACAGTTGAATAAAATATTTTCCAACCATAAATCACATGTCTTTTGAGATTTTTTTGGGTGCTACATGTGTTATCTGTATTTTCGAGGACTTTTCATTTCTTATACTGTTTGTTCTTTGATACGCTTCTACCTGTTTCCACCTGTTTCTATCATTAGTGGACACGTGTAGAGGCTTAGCTGCCATTAAATGCTTAAACACCACTGCAGGGCTACTCTTTGCTCTCAGTCATCCTCAACCTAGCCAGGATCCATCTGTTCTTAAATAATTTTGAAATATTGGAGGTTTTAGTCGTTTACTTGTAGGGTAGAGGGGGACAGAACATTTCCACAGTCTGAAGACTAAAGATTTTCAAAAACCAGAAATGAATGGTGAATATCTTTACCATAAGCCTAGCTAAACATCATACCATTGGCAATGTATCTGTTTCTATTTTCTGTGGGGATAGAAGGTTGCTGAAGACAGAGTAGAAAATGGCTCACTACAGGGTCTCCAATGGAGGAGCTAGAGAAAGAACTGAAGGAGATGAAGGGGTTTGCAACCTCATAGGAGAAACAACAATATGAACCAACCAGTACCCCTAGAGCCCAGGGACTAAACCACCAACCAAAGAGTACACATGGAGGAACCCATGGCTCCAGCCGCATATGTAGAAAAGGATGGCCTTGTCGGACATGAATGGGAGTAGAATCCAGTGAAGGCTTGATGCCCTAATGTAGGGGAATATCAGTGCCAGGAAGCAGGAGAGGGTGGGTTGGTGAGCGGAGTGGGGGAGGGGATAGGGGCCTTCAGAGGGGAAACCAGGAATGGGGATAACATTTGAAATGTAGAAAAAGAAAATATCTAAAATAGAAAGAGAGAAAGAAAGAGTGGGGAGGGAGGGAGGGAGGGAGGGAGAGAGAGAGAGAGAGAGAGAGAGAGAAAGAAAGAAAGAAAGAAAGGAAGGAAGAAAGAAGTTCACTGAGAGCATTCACCATTCCTTTCCTCTGAAGCCATGGTGCCATTGTTGTTGATACAGATAGAGGGTCCTGATTACAGGGTGAGGACTGCCACTCAAACATTAAACATTAGCTCCCAGTCTACAACTCAGCAACATTCATTTGAATTATTGGGTTGATAATAATTCAGTATTGTATTATACTTTCATCTACACTGACAGCAGAAATTTTCACTGTTTCTTACAATATATATTTAAAAGAGGATGTTTAAATATTTGTGTGAATTTTCCTAAACCCATTAAGTCATTTTAAGGCACACAGACTCAGGTTTATATCTGTGTATGCCCTAAAATAAAGCTTGAAACACTACAAATATAATGAAATTATTATATTCTAAATTGAAAGTCATCAGGCTGGAAAATTTTTTTCAACAACCATGACAAGGAGATATCATCCTTGTTATATTGAAAAATCTTTCATGGCAGTAAGAAAAACAATAATGCTGTTATGAGCAAAAACCAAAACAGTTTTATGTCTTTAAAAAATATAAATGGCATTCATAATTCAGACACAAAGTGATGACCCACACACCAATTAAGACAATGGAAATAGTGTTTGATTTATCAGTGTATGTATTCATTCTCCTAACTAATATATGTATGCTTACTGTGTCTAATAATGCTACTAAAAGCATGATAAAATACAGTATTGGTGAGGTTATAGGGCATGAATTTCACCCCATGACTAGGTACAGATCATATCACATTTTAGGATGCCCATTTTTCAGTCTATTAAAATTCAAGTTGACATAACTTTAGTCTAAAAAAAAATTACACTTTCAATAATTTAACCCAAAGGTGGTATCATATAGGTGAACAGGCCACATTTTAATACACTTTGTATTATTTTTAATTGCTTTTACTAATATATTTCTTAAAGGATATCTCTCCAGAATTCTCTTTAAATATTTTGCATTTACAAAACAAATAAAATAAGTCATAAAATGACACCAAAATTTGAAATTACTCCTCAAAACCTCTCCTTAACACAGGAAAGAGTTTCGTTTCACAGACCAGATTCTAGCTCTCAGCCTTATCCCTTGGCTGATATATGCACTGATGCTTAAGGACAAAGTTCCTAACAACCTGTAACTGTCCAGTGAATGGGCCTGATACTTACCTCCTATGCTCTCTAGAAGTACTCTTTGTAGCCTTAGGTGATGCCCATGTGATGAGTAAGGTCAGTCAGTTCAGAAGAAATATAAACATATATAAAACAGCTGTGTACATACATGCACACCGTGTGTGTGTGTGTGTGTGTGTGTGTGTGTGTGTGTGCGCGCGCGCGCGCGCGCGCGCGCGCGTGCGCACGCACCTTCTCATACACAGATATAAATCAATGAAAGAACAGAGAACCAAATCTTTGGAGACTTTACAATATCGTTCCCTGATTCTTACCCTCATAAAAATTCCACATTATTTCAAAGCTTTCCACAGCCTTTTCTAGGAAAAGTTACCCACCTCCCCTGCCTTACACGGTCTAAAATTCCTATAATACAATTCAAAAAAGACAAAGAGGGTGATGATCAGGACAAGTTGATCATAAGCATTATAAAGGTATTATGGTGCTGGTGTTACAGTGATGGTGGTGTTACAGTGATGGTGATACGGTGGTGGTGTTACAGTGATGGCGTTATGGGGCTGGTGTTATGGTGGTGACGGTGTAATGGTGATGGTGTTATATGCCTCACCTCATCTGATGCTTTTAGACACCCCATCTGCTAATGATTACTGACTGCCTCATGCTTTGTAAGGAAATACCATACATGAGGACATTACTCATCACATGATTGCTAACCCAGGGCAAGTTCATCTGATCCACATTGCCTCAGAATCTCATTCTGTCCTGATATCTTGACATCTACTGTAACAGAATTTTCTACCTGTGCCCAGTTTCCGTATAAGAATTCTGAGACTTATCTATTTATGAATAAATGCCTAGGCTATAAGCATTGGCTCCATCACTAACTAGCTCATAACTTATACAATCTATTTATTCTATTCTATGTATGCCACATGGAAACTTACTTCTCCTCAGTCTAATGTGTTTGTCTCCATCAGAGTCTGGGTGAATCTCCCACTCTTGATTCTTTCCTAGTATTCTTATCTCTCTATTGAAACTCCCACCTATGACTTCCTTCCATTTGTGAATATGGAATCAGCTTTTTACTGACAGGTGTAAGTTCCATCCAGTGCATAACATATTCTCTCTACAACCTACCATATATCTGTCTCATTGTCTGGGAAGGATCTGAGAGAACTTTAGCAGTGTTTGAAATGCAGATTCCTAAATCTAATTCCAAAACAGTGTCCAGTAGTGAGAAGGGTACCTTGTATGTGAAACCACCTGCCGGTGGCTTGGCTTAGGGATGTATGAAGAGAGTTGCATTGTAACTAAAATGAATAACAGCAAATATAGAATGACTCTCAGAGAATCTAGACTGTTGAAAAGTTTTGCTTTTTATTAATGATGACAAAAAGGATGTATTAATTCCTCCCTATCCATTTACCCACAGGATTTAGTACACAGGGTCACCTATGGCACTATCTATCACAGATTATGTGGTTGTTAATCATTTAGTGGTTTGTTCAATAATTTATCTGTCATAACAGATAGTAGGTTAAATTCTATGGAATTGTAATTATATTCGAAAAACCAGTGAACTATTGGCATTTCATTACTCAGTAGAATTTATAGATTTTAATTATTTCAAATCCCATCATAAGAATGAATTTATTGACTATATATATGTATATATGTAATAAGTATAAATGCCTTTTAAATAGATTCACATTTCTATGATATATGGATAATAAAATAGTTTTGAACTTATTTGAAGCCTGAAATTAGTACTTACTGCTTTTTATTCTGACTGTAGCATGCAATTGTCACGGAAAAGCTGAGGAATGCTATTATGATGAAACTGTTGCTAGCAGAAATCTAAGTTTAAATATACACGGGAAATACATCGGCGGGGGTGTGTGCATCAACTGCACACATAACACAGCTGGGATAAATTGTGAGACGTGTGTTGATGGATTCTTCAGACCAAAAGGGGTAAGGAACACCTTATTTCATAAACTTTTATTTTTGATTTTCTACCAAAAGCATGTATCCCAAACTAACAAGATCTGTAAAACACTGCACTTCATGCTTTAAACGGTGACTGAGAACTTTTCTTATCTCCAAGTGTCCCACCCCCTTAAGGATGCGATGTGTGTTGTGTAACCACTCCTGAAATGTTTATTTTGTCTTTTTCCCACTGGACTTGATTCCTGAAAATCTGTCCCCTGATCTTAGAGCATTAATTAGGTTTATCTTTCAGTAAACCTAAAACACACCAACAAACAAAACCACTAGAATCATACAGTACTTGTTCATTTGTGTTTTCATATCTTATAACATTTCACGGTTTATTTATTCATGTTATATGCACCAATAATTGCTCACTAAAGAACTGATCATATTTTTTCCATGAGTGCATAAAGTCATTCAATCCATTCACTCCTCAATAGACACTCAGGTGAATTTTTTGATTCTGATTGGCTTCTACAAGCAAGTCTATGTACACCATGTTATGGTTATTTTAATTTAGCTTCTGGACATACTTAAGAATAAAATAATTACTTCCTTATTTTTTATTAGACATTTTTTATTTACATTTCAAAGGTTATCCCCTTTCCTAGTTTTCCCTCCGAAAAATCCCCTATCCCTTCTCCCTGCTCCCCAACCCACCCATTCCTTCTTCCTGACCCTGGCATTCCACTATACTGGGGTATAGAACCTTCACAGGACCAAGGGCCTCTCCCCCCATTGATGACTGACTAGGCCATCCTCTGCTACATTGTAGCTAGAGCCATGAGTTTTCTTTGATTGGTGGTTTAGTCCCAGGGAAGAACATTTGGCTGCAATTACTTCCTTATTTCATAAGACAGGTCTATATTTAAACTTATAAGAAATTACCACTTGCTATCAAATTGTTAATGACATTTTACACATTGGCCAAAAATATGTGATGATTATGAGTTCCTTGATTCCACTACTCTCTATGATTGACATTGGTTTTGGATCTTAGTCATTCTAATGGTTTGAAACTCTCTCATATATTTAGTTTTTATCTCACATGCCTGTTGGTCAGTTGTGTGTCATCTATCTTGAAGCATATGCTCAAGTAAATATATTTTCCTTTTCTGATTTATAAATTAAATTTTAATTTTTAGTCAACACCTTGAACAAATGTTTGTATTTAGCATTAAATAATGATTTAGACTTACTACCAGTCCTTTGAAAATAACATGATGTGGTCATAGAATGTTAACCAATTTGTACAGATACATTCCCTGAGCACTAATCTCAGTACACTTGGCATCGAGGAATGCAGGTTCACTAATTTCATAATTCGAGAACAAGACTCTTTTCAGTAGATTTTTTAAATTTACATTATTTTAAAACTATTTTGTTTACTTTCTGAGATTATAATTATAACATTTCTCACATCCAGATATTTCCTCTAAATTCTCCCATGTACCCTCTACCCACCCTTTCAGTTTTTATTTTTGTTTAGATTTGTGGCCTCTTTTTTCATTATTTGGTATTATATACATGGGGGTGTCTGTATAATGTTACTTATATGTTTTCAGACTGGCCAAGGGCACATCAGTTGGTTACTCTTAGAATTTCAAAATCAAAAATTCAAATAAAGATAATATTGCTTGCTATTTGCTTATAATCTATATATAAAACAGGAAAGAAGGAATATCATATTTAATTTGAGTCATTTTATGAACACATCATTTCTTTTAAAAATTTATTTCTAACAGTAATCTTGGAATAGAGGCCTTACATATCCTTAGTTAAATATAAATGGGCCTTTTGTTTGTGTTTGTGTGTGTGTGTGTGTGTGTGTGTGTGTGTGTGTGTGTCTAAAATAATGATTAATGGTTAGGTAAAACCTTTTCCCCAATTCTTTCATGCTATTATTAAAAAATTAATACTGAGTCTATAATCTGTATTGATTGAAAAGGTATATTATTGCTCTAGCAGTCTTAAGCATTCTTTAGAACCGCGCTTAGACTCTTGTCTACAAATACTGCTGGGCTCACTT
The DNA here is from genome assembly GCF_900095145.1 of Mus pahari. Classification (NCBI taxonomy): domain Eukaryota; kingdom Metazoa; phylum Chordata; class Mammalia; order Rodentia; family Muridae; genus Mus; species Mus pahari. The sequence continues at coordinate 50,006,123 of NC_034610.1, read as the reverse complement.
TTTACTTTGCAATATTTATGCTGATGTTAACTAGAAATGGTGAGAGCTGCTGGCATTTTTATTTTGTTCTCCCTTTAAATATAAACATAATAATTCACTATTGAGCGTGATGTGAGTTATGAGATTTTTATGGATGCCGTTTATCAGATTCAGCAGCTTCTCTGCTCTTCCCAGGTAGCTGAACACTTTTATAATGAAAAAAATGCTGAAGCGTTATGTCAAATGCTTTTCTGCATCTATTAAAATAAATATAAGTATCTTCACTTTCTCTGCTAGTTTGGTCATTTGTATTCATTTGCAAGATAGAAAAACAATTTTCACTTCTGTATCAAGTATGATTATTTTATAAAATAATATAATTTTTATACATGGGATGATTTTATTTAGTTAAGGACTTTTGTCTTGCTGTATTGAGGATGTGGAACTTTAATTTTCTGTTTTTATAATTTTCTGTCACTCATTTGTAGTAGGCTTTACTAGCCTCAAACACAAGAGCTGGGAAATGCTTCCTTTTCTTAAGATTAAAAAAATTTTTTTGTGTGTGTGTAGTATGGAAATCAAACCTGCTTCAGACATTAAGTACATTTAGACCTGAATTACCGAGTGAGGTTGCCCTGAGCTTGGATTTCTCCCTTTTCATGACAGCTTTGAATGAAATTTGATATCAATTAATATTTAAATTGAGATACATGGCTAAACCATTTATCTAAGGTTTTATATTTTTGTTTCTTGTGTGTATGGCAAGGTCTCATAATGTGGGTGATATCAAATTGAAATCTCCTAGCCAGGGGAGAAAGATTGGGGAACTAGGAGGGGTTAGGGACCCCACAGGAAGACTAATAGAGTTAACTAACCTGAACCCTTGATGACTCCGAGAGACTGAACCACCAATCAAAGAGCACGCACGGGCTGGGTGTAGCCCCCTGCACATGAGTATCAGATGTGTACCCACTTAGCAAAATTGGAATTTAGAAGTCTATCAATCCATGTCAAAGATAAATACTTATAATTTTATCAAAATGATTTGCAATATATATTTAAAACCAATTTGTCCTGAATTGTTTGCTGAGTGGAAAATACTTACATTTTTATTATGCTTGATTCAAACCATATCAAATTATTTTTCAGGTGTCACCAAGTTATCCAAGACCATGCCAGCCATGTCACTGTGATCCAACTGGCTCCCTTAGTGAAGTCTGTGTCAAAGATGAGAAAAACACCCAGCGAGGTGAGGCACAGTGGAGAGCTATGGCTCTGAGGAAAAGACCACCAGATGACAAGCATTTTTTTGCAGAGAATTTTTCAGTAATTCCATTCATATAGTCAGAATTCTGATATCCAATGGTGTGCCCTATAGGACCCCATTTTTTTACCATAATAACTTATTTTATGCTGAAATATATTGTTTAAAAATCAAACAAAAATATTGATCATCTGCCTTGATGTATGTGTATAGTAGCTTGTCGTTTTATTATAGGATAAATTCTTAGAAATTTGTCACTAAGTGCATTCATTGTAGAAATGTCACAGTGGGTTTCATACAAACTATGATGTCACCAGGCAGCACAATCTTATGAGGTCACTGTCATCTATGTGATATTTCCTTGTTAAAATTGATATTATATGACAATTGTATATGTGTTATGTGTGTGGTGGGGGAATATAAAGAGAGAAGGTATTTATGTATAAAGCACACATATTACATATATAATGTGTTTACATCCTGTTACTTAGACTGCTGTAACATCACAGGTTCCAGTGTAAGTTGACAGCATTGAGAGATGTGTGGGCAGCAATGGGAGCGAATGGAAAGTGCACTGTGGGTTCTAAGAAATACAACGTGTGGGCAAGGATCACAGATGGCAGTACTATGAAGTGAAAACAAATACTTTGAGGATTAGAATTCATGATAAACTCACAACATCAAGGAATCAAGTGTGGCAACATAATAAAATTAATATTTGGGGGCTGCTTTCAGACTAGTTGCCCTGGACGAGTAACTATTGAAAGTAGCAAAAAGAAAAGACTGTGTGAACTTTTGCCCTAATAACCTTAAATTTAAAGCCGGTTTTTATAGTCTTTTTTTTTTTATGTGATAACTAAATCCTAATATTGTTATGAATGATATTAAGTTCCACACTAAAATAAGTACATTTTAAAAAAAAATCTATCAGAAATAGAAAGTTAGGAAAATACATGCATAATATAGTGGGAGTTTAGAAGCAATAATAATAAAATTTTATAAAGTGAAACAATTTAATACTGTCCTTTTCTTATTTCACTTTTTTTCTTTTATGGGGTCCATAAGGGGAACTGGGTGACCTGGTAATTTTGAGTTGCCCTGTGGGAGATGGGACTTGAACCAGGGTTCTCTGGAAGAGCAGCAAGTGCTCTTAGCCATCTTTAGCAATATAAATTCATAGCACTAATTAGTATTTATGCAGCTAATTTTACTTTTCCTCACACTTTCCTGACATATACTTATGCTCTCTTTGTTTATTTCCAGCAACTTTCAAGATTCCTGTGTACATTATGCAAACATATTCTTAACAGTAGTTGAATGTGTGCTTGATTTATTCATGTTTTCTGTTCCTCTTTTTCCATGCTTTCTTACAGTGTATTTTTGCATTTCATTATGTTTTGTCTTTGCTTGGTGGAGATCACAACTTTTTAATGGGCATGGATGTTTTCTCTGGATGTGTATATGTATACCTATGAGTGTCTGGTACCAGCAGAGGCCAGAGAGCTGGTGGAATCCCCTGGAACGGGAGTTACCGATGATTAGGAGCACTGTATTGGTGCCTGGAACCAAACCTGCTCCTCTGTAAGATGTGCAAGTGCTGTTAACTGCATAACTATCTCTGTAGCCACTTATTTTTAATATATTTTACAGATACATAGAACTGCACAGCCACTGACATTTCTATTAAGCTCCTAAAGACCCTTTAGTTACAGCTTTTAGTGAACTCACAGGAACTGAAACAGAACACACAGGACCTGCACCAGGTCCTTTTGTGAATATTATAACTTCCAGTTTAGTGTTTTTATATAACTCCTGGGTGAACAAACTAGTGAATCTCTAATGCTTGTTCCTTCTTTTGGGGTTCTTTTCCTTCTATTGGTTTATCTCGTCCAACTTTGATGTGATAATTTTTGTTTTATCTTTAGATAGATAGATAGATAGATAGATAGATAGATAGATAGATAGATAGATAGATGATAGATGGATATAGATAAAATGTATATATGCACACACACACACACACACACACACACACACATACACACAGTTAATGAATGAATGACTAACAACCTAGACACTAGGATAAAGGTTAACAACTGAATTTTCACTTATACCTCCTAGTAGATGGAAACTCAGTTTTCTTCAATAGAGTAACACTGGGTATATTAACTGCTCCAGGGCAGTCCTCATGTTTAGAAGTAGCTGACTAACATATAGTGTACTCCATAGTTTTTGTGTGTACTTTTATTTGGTTGTAGTTTGGTGTGTGTGTGTTCTTTTATTTATGGTGGTGTTGTATTCTGTTTTCTAAGCTTTGCTGTTAGGGTTTTATTTTGGAGAAAGAACTTAAAAGTTGAATTGGTAGGGATCACGGAGAATCTGGAAGGACTTAGAAAATGAATAAAACATTTAAATTTAAAACTGCTTTAAATTTATAAATAATTGAATTTTTTTTTAAAAAAAATGCAATTTTGTGATCAGAATCCAATTTAACCGTTACGGTAATTGAAACCTGAGCAATTGAATCTATTTTCCTTTGAGTGTGTTGATATGCAATGTTTCTTACCTTAGGGTTGAAACCTGGATCCTGTCACTGCAAAACTGGCTTTGGAGGCATGAACTGTGATCGCTGTGTCAGGGGTTACCGTGGTTACCCAGACTGCCAACCCTGTAACTGTAGTGGCTCAGGGAGCACAAATGAGGACCCTTGCCTTGGACCCTGTAGCTGTAAGGTACGTTGGCTAATGTGATTATGGTCCACTGTTGAGGCATAGGGCAGCTTCTCTGTTATGCCTGCAGTTACTAGGCATTTGTGAAGCTTCTCCTGTGCATACGACTATCTGCTGTGTGACTACTGCTCTACGTGTCATTAAATGCTGAGCAGGCTCACTGCCACATCTGCTATTAGTGGTCTATGTCATTTTATAAAATGCTCTTTCTCCCATTGTACAAAAATGTATGCATGTATTACTTGAAAAGGGAGTTGTTTCAAATTATATCTATATACTTTTGTATCTGCTTCCTAAAAGAATTCTGTTGTGGATTTAATTTTGGATCGTAAAAAATAATCCCATCAAGTCTGAGTAGAGATGTCGTTAAATTTTTCACCGGACCTAAACTCTTCTATCCCGTTATCAAAATGACAGAAGGCCTCGTGGAAGTGAGTAAAAAAAATTGTACATAATCAGCTAATAGCTCATCATGGTGACACTGAGGGACATATTACACCTGCAGCGACCACACACATAGTTAAACAGAAGCATGCACAAGCCCAGAATGATAGGACCGGTTTGCATCGGCTACAGGAGTCTCTTCATGGCGCCTTGACTAATGCGTAACTGTATTTTCTGAGTGAATGAGCAATCTTTTTCAAATAGTCGCATGCACATTATTATGAACATGGAAAGACAGATAAATTAAAACTTTTCTTTACGAATTTATTACACTTATTTAGGTACATATGGTAATAGTTGACACACATGTATTTTGGTGTATGCAAATATTGTAGCATAATAAACTATTTTTAATATTAAATATGTGTTAGGAAAAACATTACTAAAATGCTATATAGTATATTATTTGTATATTTTATGTATACTTACTAAAATTCTTATAAGAATAACTATGTAAATAAATTGTTTATGTAATATACATGTATTATTTTAGAGACGATTTAAGCACCTATCTTGGCCTATTGAAACTGGATGACTTTTTGACTATATAGTGACCAAAAAGTCATTATGAAAGCTCGCATGTGTTGAAATATAATAAATTTTCTAGATTTAGTGTATTGCATTACAGTATTATCTGAAATGAAAAATTGCTCTCCAAGACCAGTACAGAACCCCTGCTATTGAGTGATGGCTTGGTTCAGGACCATACCCCTGCACTGAATGCTGCAGAGGACACCTTCAGTTCTTCTCCTCTAAGAAACACTGGGGAAAACATTGTGCATGCTTCCTTGCCTTCCCAGAGTGCTGCAGCCATCTCTCATTTTGTCATTCTCTCCAGTGCAGGACAGGTAGGGCTAAGCTGAAAGCGGCAGAGGAACTTTGCAAGTCTGTAGAATATAGAACTCAAGCAGGAGAAAAGAGTCACTTTTAGATATACACCTTTTAAAAAAGTCTGGCCATCGACACTGTTGAAGGAAGGAATAGTAGAAGAGCGGGGCAAGCCTCGTCTCATTCAGCTTCGTTTGTAGGCAGCGCCCCAAAGGCTGGAGAAGGAGGGCTATGGAGATGAGTTATGCTCAGAGGCACAGCTCTGCAAACTCTTGTCAAGTCTTCTAAAGAGTGATTCTAACCACAAAGAGAAAAATGCCTCCACGAAGACAGTTGAAACCCTACACACACGATTAAAATACCCCAACAACCAGTAATTAAGAAATTATAAAAGTGACATAAAATTAACTAAATGACATCCTTAAAAGCAATGTCTTTGGACAGTGTGGTATTTTAAATAGAGAACATCAGCTCTTAAGAAGACTTATGATGAAATTTTGCAAAAAGCTAGTTACAAAATATGCCAAGAAAACTCTTAATATACAAAAAGTATACACACATAGTGATTGAGCTAGTTATATCACAAAACTATGTCACAATATAATTATGTCATGGTGTCTTATAATGAACTGTGTCACAATGTACAGGCAACACACTGTGATGAATTGCCCATCGTTTCTTGTTTACAAGAATGATGAATAGCTAAGTATTTAGAACAGCCATGCATACAATTTAAATACTAAAAAGAACACCTAGTCGTGCATAAAGGAATAAGATATTTTCTTCTTTTTTTAAGGTATGATTTGAAACAATTGTGCCAACTTATTAAAAAGATAAATAGACCAAAATGCCTTATAAGAAGAAAAATGTTACTGCATGCTTACAATAAAATGATAAGTGTTTGTCTCAGTATAAAGTATGTATGTATGTACATGTGTACATGTGTATTTGTGTACTATTAATATTAAAATAGTTATCTTTAAGCACTTATTTTTGAATTGAATATAAAATAGATACAAATAATAGGTATATAAGTATGCATTATAAAATACATAATAATTTAAATATATATTTCTTTATATTTTTACATAAGAATTTTTCTTTTTTTTTTTTTTTTTTTTTTTTTTTTTTTTTTTTTTTTTTGTTTTTTATTTTTAATATATCAACGCGTGCTTTTGTTCTGTTTAGGGAAAAATCAAAAGGATTTCAAATACAGATGCTAATAATAGGGAACGAGTAGGGTGACTTTATGGTTACAGAGAAATCACTAAAGGACTTT